>NC_056729.1:971883287-971985787 GCF_019279795.1 Protopterus annectens
ACAAGCTGCTGTGAGCATAGCTAAGAACCCTGATAAGGACTAAACAGTACGGTTCTTACTATTTTTTACTATTAATGGGAAGAAAATGGTGTAAAGGACAGTCAAGAAAAGAGGCTGACCAAGCAGAGGAGCACAGAGAAGAAGGGGAAGGGAAGAATGGGATTGGGCAAGGAAGCAAGGATATATGTTTTGGGGAAGGCATACATTTTTTATATATTCAAAAAGAGTAGGGAGAGGAAAGTATGGGCAGGAAAAAGGGTGTGGGGTGGCAGGAGGGGCTGACAAACAAAAGACAAAGACCAGCGTGGGTGGTACTGGCACTACCTCCTTGACTACTGTCATGGCTGGGCCCACTCACTTTTGTCCTGCTGGTCACAAACATGCAGCTGTGTGAGTCTACCAGTCACACAAGGATGTGCTCCACTCTGCCAAATCTGGTATATGGTTACCGGTGCACCAAGGCCATAGGGAGGCCCTTCACTTCCTGCTGGATGATACCTCTGCACCAGATACAGACCATCAGAGGGGACCAGAGAACACTTCAGGTCACCTCCTGCTGAGTAACATATGTCACCCTGCAGAGAGGCTGGCCAGGAGATCTTAGGACCCAGCAGGTGATGGCAAGGCAGGTGGATATTTTGGGGGTTGCTGCTGCTGTACTACATTTATTGCCCTTGCCAACACTGTATAAAATTGTAAAATAAATATAGACAAACCAAACAACAAACAAATTAAAAAATTAAAAAAAAATCCTATCTGTGAGCACGACCTCAGTAGTCTCAATTAGTATGCTTATAGGTTCATAGGTTACTAGGCTATTGGCCCTAGGGCCATTATAAGTCTAGCCATGTTATACCCTTGTTCCCTTATTGACCAGGTTGCATGGTCTATATTTACAGCGCAAGTCTATGATTAGCACAGAATCCCCTTATTCAAGATGCACCCCCCAGGGTAAATTTACAGTCTTCCATCCAGTTGTCTAAGTTAGACTTAAATAGGGTCTTTGAGGAGCTCTACTTTATATGTGAATTGGCAATTTGATCCAGATGAGTGGCAATCTATGGGAGACATGTCTGTCTCTCCATCATGTCCTATTAATGTCCCAGGCTAGGGTAAGGTCCCTAGAGCAAGTGAATCTTGTCCCATTTGACTTGCATATGTGCAGCATTTTTATTAGGACAGGGTCCGAGACTGCTCTGTAGGCCAGGAACAAGTCATCTCTCAGCAGCCTATAAGATACAAAATAAAGTGCCAGGGCCGTCAGTCTGTCTATGTAGGTCATGTGTGCAAAAAGTCCTGAATTTTCTTGGCGAGAAACCTCTGAGGTGTCTCCAGCTGCTGCAGGTGTCCGTAAGGTACATTCAAAAGGGAGTGTTGTGCTCTATTAGTGGTCTGATAAGGGCTGAGTACAAGGGAGTTATAACATCCTTAGGTCTGGTTGCGATGCCCTTAAGTATGAGATGTGCAACATAGAAGACCTTCCTTCCACTGTGGACACATGGTGATGGAAGTTAAGGTTGCTTAAACCAGTGTTCCCAAATCTCTCACCATGGGGTTTGAGCTAAGGGGGTACTGTTAATATTGTAATTTACAGAGACTTCCCATTTGCTGAAAGGGCTGATAATGCATTTTTTTTTGCATTTAGTTTAAGTCTGTGGCTTTGGCACCAGTCATTTGTCTGTGTAAGCCCTTTTTGTAGTATGTCACCATTGTTGGGGGACTCATTGATTGCACCCAGTTTGCAGTCATTGGTGAACTTGGTAAGCCAAAGGCCATCTATTTTCACCTGGACAACTGAGAAATAGATTCCAAACAGTAGGGGGCCCAGCACAGATCCTTGTGGTACATCACTGGTAACTGGTCTGTTGGTGGAGGTGGAATCCCCAACTTTGACTGTATGCATTTTGTCGGTAAGCCAGTTGGCTATCCATCTAGTGACATATGGGTTAATTCCCAGCAGGTGTGTCAAAAGCCTTGGCTAAGTCAAGATAGGCTGTATGTATTGTTTTGCCTTCATTCAGGGCATTGGTAACATTCTCAAAGAAGTCTACCAGGTTTACTAAGCATGATCTACCCTTAATGAAGCCAAATTGGGTCTGGCCAGGAGTTTGAAGGTCATCTATGTCTGTGTTGATAAGGTCCATGATGATTCTCTCCATGGTCTTGCAAATAAGTCTGCTTAGGCTTATGGGTCTATAGTTCCCAGGGTTGGTTGATGGACCTCCTTTGTGCAAGGGAATTACTGTTGCTGTTTTCCACTTGGCTGAGACAAAGCCAGTACTTAGACTGTGGTTGAAGAGAGTGCTAAGTGGTTCTGCTAGGTCTTGTTTTAGACCATTTAGTAGGCAGCCTGGGATGGTATCCAGTCCAATAGAGGCTGTGATTTTGGCCATGGAGAGTGTGGTTATGACCTGCTCTTTGGAGATACTAGCTAGAGGGCTGGTGACAGGTATGCTTTAGGTTATATCTGGTGGGGAAAGGGGGATGAAGTTTGTGTCAAATCTGTCTGCTAGTAGGTTGGCAATGCTCTCAGGGTCAGTATGAGTGGTACCATCCACTACTAGTTCAGCACAAAGCTGGACCTTCCCCTTTAGATTTCTGACATAGCTAAAGAATCCCTTGTGATTATCCTTAGCTAGGTATGCTAGTTTAGCTTTATAATTGGCTTTAGAGGACTTTAGAAGATATCTAATTTGCTTGTTCAAGCTGTGGAGGGTGTCCTTTCTCTGCTGAGTCAGTTCCCTCTTATTCTTAGATATTAGTTTATTCCTGTTGTTGTGTAAACTATTTATGCTTGATGTCTACCAGGGTGGCTTTTTTTTGGGAGGACTTGTTTTGATCAGTTCAGATACAACTGAGTCTATACATTTGTGTAAGTGTTTATACAGGGCATTTATGCACACCTCTGTATAAGAGTCATTGTTGACAGTGGTAGCAGGGGGTTTGAAACTATTTATGCCATCATTTAGGAGGCTATATTATGTTTTTGAGTAATTTTTCATCATTTATGCTCTTGAGGGGGTCAAGTATGATTGTTACTTAGAACGAGACTGATTTATGATCAGACCTTACCAGGGAGGGCAACATACAGGGGGGTAGTGCAGAGATCCTCTATGTTGGTGAGTACTAAGTCTAGGACATTCGAGGCCCTTGTGGGGTGCATATGATCTGCTTCACAGCATTTATATTAACAGAGTTCAGGAACATTAGTGAGAGCATGTTTGTGCACATATACGACTCCCAATTGATTGAAGTATAGTTGAAATCACCCATGACCAAGGAGTTTGGCTGTATAGTGAGTAACGCAAGTAGGTCTATGTAGGCAGAGTGGTTCTCATGGTTCATGGTGATGGACCTACAGCTAACAATGATATGGAAGGGGGTTTTAACTACAGTTAGTTGGACTTGGAGTAGCTCTAGAGAATCGTACTGGTTGACCTGTCTTGAGGTGTATTTGTCTTTAATGAAGATGAATACACCTCTGCCTTTGGTTCTTTCATGCTCATTTTGAGGTTTGAATTTGTGGAAGGCATTGTAGCCATGCATGGCTGGGGTGCTGTCTGTGGTCTTGAACCCTATCGCTGTGACTGCTCAGTCATCTGCATCTTCCAAGGTAAAGAATCTTTCCAGTGAGTGCAGTTTCTGATTTAAACTCCTAGCATTAAGCAGGATAACCTGTTTGTCTCTAGTGGAATTTTTTATGTTGAGAATTTTGTTGTTAATACATTACCTAAAAATGGCACTATGGGGGTGGCAAGTACCTTTGCCAGTAACAGAAAGCCAATAGTTGACACTTGAAGACCATCTCTGGCAAAGCAGCATGTTTTGTTGACCATATCTTCCCAGGCTGACAGATACTGGATCCCCCTTGACTGACACCAGAAGCTAAGCTAATTGTTGAAGTCAATCATTTTTTGTTTATACTGAGGCATCATCCTAGGTGAAGGTGGAATGCTGCTTAGGACTAGGGACATAGCTGTCTGGGATACCTAATCTGAGAGCTCAGTCATGTCTCTCTTCATATAGTCCAGTGAGGTATGTCTCAAGCCATTCACTCCAATATGGAGTATGACAGAGTCATAATGGTACCTGTTGTTGAGAGACTTGAGTGTGTGCGTGATCTGATGGATCCTGGCACCTGACAGACAGCTGACTGTAACCTTCTTCTTATCTAGCCTGGTGAGGGGGACATCTGTGTGTCTCACTACTAAGACATTTGGTTTTCAGGTGTTTTGCCTTAGGGGCTTATTGGCTGAGACACTCTTGTGTGTATTATTATGTGCAGTGGATTCTACTAGGTCTGCAGTGTGTGCAGTAGGTTTGTACTTGGGAGGTCTCTGATTTTTAGGTAGGCTTCTAGCAAGTACCTCTGTGTATGTTGGTTTATGTGTTGTGAGCTTGTTATGTGCAAGAGGTGAAGTGTGTGTGCTGACAACCTGTTTGATAAATGATTTGTTGTTATGTGAGAGAACTGTTTCCAAATTCATAGTATAGATACAGCTCTCACATGTTGTAGTAGATTGTTTTAGGAGTACTGGTTGCCAGTATACATGAGGCAATTGCTACATTGCTTCAGGATGCCAATGTCCATCAGGCTGGCTGAAGAAATGGTGGGAAACTTCCTATCCATTATGGCAGGTAGATACTGTAGTAACTAGTGGGGGGATAGGTGGACCAGGTTTTGCTGTAAGACTAACAAAAAGTGGTAATTCATTGGAGGACTAGCATTAGAAAACTTTGTCAATGCTTCACAATGCACAACTGAATTACTCATGGGGCAGCAGTGCAATCTCTGAGCAGCTCCAGTAAACTGAACTCAAACATGTGCAAACATGACACTTAAATACCAGTGAAGTTAGATGGTTTTAAACAAAGTAACCAAAGGTAAAGCCCACGACTGAGCCTTATTCCAGCAATCCCCAACTCAGATGGGTCCTTAGCTAGACACTTTTGCCACAAGTGTGCAGGAGGGCCTTCTTAACGGAAGATGGCTGGTTTTAGTGCTCAAATGATACCAAACAGTCTAGATTCAGCAAGCCTGAATCTAGCTTATACTATAAAATGCAGAAGTACTAGAAATTCAAAGTGCAAAAAATCACAGTCACAACAGCAAAAAACAATTTAAAAAACAATTCAGCAGAATACTCCCACAACAGTGTGGACTCAAGCCTTCCTAGTGTGAAATAACTGGTCTGGAACAAGTGCTTAAACCAGAACAAAGGATCTACTCCCACGTGGTTGACATTTCTTTAAGCATTGCCCTGCATTGCATCATGGTGACCATCCCATGGGGACTCAGCCATATAAGCCAAAGTGTCATAAAAATGGTCCACAGCCACCTGTTGGGAGGACATTTACTAGTACCTGTTTTAGGTCATAGTACACTAATGCCACTAGGTGGTAGCAGTAATGTACTCCTAGGCAGCCTGTCGAATGCAAGCTCACGGTATGCCTGGTGTAATAAGCAGTGGGAGGGGAGTTTGAACAGACAGTAAAAGAATAAAAAAGAATAAGATGGGCAGACAGACAAGAGTACCATGTATGAATGGTAAAGATAAGGCTATGGGCACAGCAATGTAGGGAAACAAACACTCAAGTGTGAAGTAGATGATGACACCTGGCATGGTGCCGGAACCCCCACTTTCAGGTCAGTCATCATTACCATACCAGGGATGGGAATTCCTGGAAGTAAGATGGATGGAAGGATTTTTCAGCTTGTATCGATGAGGTATGTGCTACATTAGCATATAAAAGCTAAATACGGTGATTAAACTAAATAGCAGCAATGCAAAAATGGACAAAAAAGAAGGTATCTAACAAATATGCAGATATAACATCTGTGGTATAAATGTAGCACTATGCCTGGACTTTTATGCTGTACACCCCCATTATATCAGCTTGCTGTCCTTTATCTCAGCAGCAGCTGACGAACAGAAAAGAAAAAGAAAGAGGTCTATAATTTACACGTCTTGCATATGGCTGGACACATGCCTACATAAAAATTAATAATAATAATAATAATGATAATAATAAAAATAATAATAAATAACTACTTACTATAAAACTCTGCTTTACTATCTCTGACATCCTCTTCCTGTTATCTAAAAATGTCATGGTGGTGTCTCCTCATGTTATAGTATCAATGTTGTCTCTGCTCATTAGAGATGTTGTTGCCCATGGCATCAGTCATTTCCCTGGCATAGAAGTAACAGGCATCTACATTGTACTGGAGACCCTCATAAGAGCCTCCCTGCAAGTAGTGTTGGTCCTGTTCAGGATATACAGAAAGGTTTTGGTCTATTTTCTGCACCACATGTGAGCCCTTTTATACTCAGTACCTCCAGAAGCCTTGGCCACGTTGTATATTACAATCTAAAGGAATATCATAGCAAATTTGCAATGGCGCATATTAGGGGTATCAAGTGAAGTGTCATGATAGGCAGCAGGGTTGTGTAATGGAGCCTGATGCCACCATATAGTTACACATTGTTGAATGGCATGTTGTGGTGAGAAACACACTGACATTTCATGTATGTACCCCATACATTCCACATCCCTGTCTATAGTTGCACTATGTTGCTGCTAGGGACCACAAAGCTGATGAATATTAGGGTCACAAGCCTGCTCCTGCATGTGCCTTGCACTTTGTTATCATTTATACATATGCACATGCAGGCATGAACTTCATTGCACAGTCCAGAGCTAGCACACATTGAGTTAAATGTGCAGTTCAGAGACATTTATCACAACTTGCCTCATTAGAATAGTTGCCATGTTGTGAGCATTGCAACTGTGCAATGAATACATCTGTGGTCATTGCAGTGTTCTTCTCACCATAGACTTGTGTTGATATGGTAAGTTAAAGGAATGTTGGCTATTCTTGCTCTTGCTCAAGAGAGGGAAGAGCATTTCCCAGCTGCTTTGGTAAGTACTCATGAAATTAAAACAAATGAGGAAAGTGTGTGCTCTTTTGTTGTTGTGATGCCAATCTGAGTAAATAACCACAGTACTCTACAGTGTGCAAGAGGGTGTAATGTGTAATGTGATGGTGTAAGAAGACACAGGTGACATGTAATCAGCAAGATGACTGAATAATTGTGAATTTTTTTTTTCAAAGGGACTATAGTCAACTAGAAACACTTTGCAACAGTGGGTTGCAATGATGGATGTCTGAAATTGGTATAAGTGCAGAGGGCACTGGCCCAGCTATGTAGTGGTAGTAGGGCTGTGCAAGGTGAAGTATGGCTGTGTTTATGCTACTCCGGGAGAGAGGACAGTGTTGCAATGCATGGTGTCTCTGTATCACGCATAGCAAAACAGAGGAGGATATCTGATCCCAAGCTACTCCCAGCTCTATCCCTTCATTTGGGCTACTGTGAAATGTCCTACATCCTGAGGCTATGTTACAAAGTGTATACATTTAAAAGTTAAAACTTTTCACTACTAGATCTGATGAAGTCTTCAGATGAAAATGTTTATCTAAGATAAATAATGCTAGACTATATGAGATGAATGGAAAGCCTTTTTTGTTTTTTTATGGGACTAAGTAATGGGAAAATATTTTCTTTGCTCTCTTGCATTTATGTGGTTTTGGCCTGTTGATCTGTATTAACCGTCAGTATCTGAGTATTGAAAAGGGGATTATTTCCCAACATTGAGGTCCTAAAGTAACTGAGATTAAGGTTAGCGCTGACTAGAAGATACACCCTTTTGTAGACGTGTTATGTTTTTTTTTTCATGCTTAACAGCACCACTGGGTGTAGTAAGCAGGTAGTTGTATACAGGAGTTATCTAACCTGGACAGAGAGTGTGCAATTAATTACATATGGAAAGTAGTGGACTGGAGCATAGGTTAACAGATATTAGGCTCGGGTAAATATGTGAAGTTTGTAATGGTTGAGCTTAAAGGGGCAAAGGTATTAATAGATGACTGGCATGCCACAGCAAGGTCTGTACCATGCTACCCTACTGGAACATTGTGGAGACCTGTCTTGTGATAGTGGGGTAGTAGGGTTGTACATGTGTTTGTGCACACCGCAACAGTTGCCACATAAATGCTATATGCTATATGCTATATGCTATATCCATAGGTTCATAAGTTCATAGGTGTATGCTAGATTAACAAACACTTGAGGCATTATAAGCCTAGCCGTGGAACTCAAATGTATCCCACAAATTATATGTTTTACATGTTTATATAGGAGTGATTGTTGTTTACGACATGATTTACTGACTGTCTCTGTCCATCAGGGACATAGGTGCAAGACCAGGGGTGAATTATCAGTTTCCCATCCAATGGTCCATGTTAGGTAGTGACTTTGTTTTACATTACTGGGGAGTCTGTTGCAGAGAAAGGGAATTTTTGGATACATATCTGTCTCTCTAACATGCCCTATTTATGTTGCAAGCAAAATTTAGGTCTTTAGATCTAGTAGTTCTGATGCTTTTTGTTTTGCAGATGTGCAAAAGGGTCACCAGAGTGGGGTCCAGGGATGCCTTGTATGCCAGCCATAGATCAACACTCAGTAGTCTGTAGAGACTGAATATTGAGATAGTGCTTTGAGGTGACCCACATAGGACACTGTGTTTATGCCCTGTATTCTTTTTATGAGGAATCTTTGTGGGAATTCCAGTTTCTGCATATCTCTGGTCAAGTACATACCAAAGGGGCATTATATTCAATGATGCATGTGATGAGGACTGAGTATAGTGGTAAAATTACTTCCTTCGACCTAGATGTCATGCACTTACTTATAAGCTGAGCAACATAGGAAAGGTTTCCTTACGACACTGGATACATGTTGGTCGAAGGCCAGAATACTGTCTACATGTTTTCCCAGATCCTTGACTAGTGGGTCAACTCTTAGAGGTATTTTATTGATGGCATAGTTTCCTGAGGTGACTGTCTTACCAAAAGGTACTATAATGCATTTCTTGGCATTGAGTTTTAAGCAGTGGCTTTGGCACCAGTCATTTGACTGAACTGTGTTAGACCCTCTAGTAAGATGTTAGTTGTCCTGGGGGGATTCTATGTCTGCTCACAGTTTGCAATCATCTATGACATTAGTTAGCCAGCCTTTGACATTGGCCTTGACTTATGAGAAGTAGTTGCCAAAGAAGAGTGGACCCAGTGCAAAGCCCTGAGGGATTCCACTACTGACTGCCTCTTTGCAGAGGTGGTCTCACCAGTCCTAACTTCTTGGGTCCTATCTTTGAGCCAGCTGGCTATCCAGCATGTTATATGGGTGTTTATGCCTAATTCCATAAGTTTGTTAATATCCAAGTGGGGTATTGTATCAAATGCCTTAGCCAGGTCTGGGTAAACATTATGCACTGTTTTACCCTAATCCATTGCCTCTGTAACCTTCTCAAAGAAGTCAAGCAGCTCCAGTAACCATTACCTTTCTTTGACAAAGCCAGATTGGGATGGATTGAGTGTCTGAAGGCCCCCTATGTCTTCGTTGATCATTTCCATGATCATTCTTTCCAAGGCTTTGCACATAAGACTAATCAAACTACAAATATGGAAGAACATTGCACCACCCCTTGCTAGGTCATATTTTAGACTATTCCAGAGGCATCCTAAGGTATTATTGGGACACATGTATGCCATCCTCTTGGCCTTAGTGAGTGCAGCCAGGATTTGCTCTCTATTCTTAGATTGAAGGATTATATTTTATTGAAGGTATTTCTTGGCAGGTGGCTGGGGGTGAGTAGGGATAAAGTTTGCAATTAATTTGTGAACCAGCAGTTTCACTATTGCCTGGTGCAGTGGATGTGGCATCATTAACCACCAGTTTAGCACACTCATGTGTGCTGCCTTTGAGGTTTCTGACATGGCTGAAAAAAGACCTTATGGTTGTCTTTTGTCTGACAGTTTATCTTGACCTGAAAATTGGATTTATTTGACTTAATTATCCCTCTTAGCTGCCTGTTTATTTTGATGACTGAGTTCCTGATTTTAGCCATGATTTTTTTTCCTTTTGTTGTATAGCCTGCTTAATCTGGGATGCCACTAGGGTGGTTCGTTATGGAGTTAGTTTTGGGCTTATTTCTGGTAGGTACAGCAGTCTTTATGCATCCATTGACATGGATGTACAGAGTTTCTGTGAACAATTCTGCATATGCTATAGTCTTCTCTTGGTTTGGAGGAGCACTGAATTTTGACAAACTTTCAATTAATAAAAGATAGTTTGCCTTGGAATAGCTCCTAACTATTACTGGGTTTATTGGGATTACCAAGTTGATTTATATTTTGAAGGGGACAGATTTATGTTCGAACCTTACCAGGGAGGATGTGACATTAGGGGTGGTGCAATGTTCTTCCATATTAGTACAAAATCTAGTATGTTGAAATGGCTAGTGGGTGTATCCACCCACTGACAGTTGCTGCTATGTGTGCATTTATAGGTTGTGACATGGTGGCTAAGTAAAGAAATATCCTAGAGAAATTCTCCTATCAGCATGGAAAACAGATCCTGGAAACAGATAAAGGTGACTGGGCCTTCCATAGCCATGTGTGGTGTGAGCTGGTGGCAGAGGTGAAATCTATGAGTGGCTACAGGAGGGCAGTCAATCAAATCTTGTACAGGCTCTCCATCGTAATTTCTCATGTCTGCTAGAAGGCTCATATCAATGCACAGGAGATGATGGCCATGGGTGGGGTCTGCCATCATAAATCATGTGATTGCTCTGGAGGCATTCCTGTGTATCTGCCTGTGGAGATGGAATGGATATTGGTACCTGACAGAGGCCTGGAAATGGGAGCCAAACTTGATGTAACATCATGCGTCTCTGTTAGGGATACATCATGTTGTTATTACTTTTACATTAGTAACACAGTTTAGGTGCATGTTGCTACCATAAGCTCAGGGATGCTCAACACTACTGTCTGTCCTCTACAAGGACATCTGGGATGCATGTATAATGGCATACCACTCAAGGCATTTCTGCTGGCATAGCTGTAATCAATAATGCTGATGCATCACATAATAATAATGTCATACACAGATGTTTATCTGTCTCCTGTCACAGGTGGTACAGTTATGTGGTTCTTCTCCATGTAACAAGGCATGCATGATGTCAGTGCTGCACTAGACACTGATGGTGATGGTGGCATTATGGTAGCACAGTCAGGGCAAAGTGCCACTGTGTATGGCATACTACTTCACATGTCCAGTGATTCAACTCCCTTGCCTATGGAATCTGCCCCCCACATTGCCAGCACCTACTCAAGGTGATCCCTCCTCTCTGGTTATGCACAATAAGAAGATGCCACCACCACTCCGGCAGACAAAACTGATTGCATGGCAAGGCCTGTATGAAAAAGTACATGAAGGTTTTCATTACATGTCCCACCTCCCTTGTCTGTTGGACAGGTATCTTGGTGCCTCTGGCAGCTCAGTGCATGTGGACAAACACCATTCCATTGGCCAATGCTAAGCTACCTCCACTGTGGGGAACCCCACATGGTGGACAAGGTATGTTCATGCACTGCTACCTCCTCCACATCACCCATTAGTGGGGTGCCTTGTTAATGATGGTGCACCCATCCACAAGGACAAAGTGAATGCTGCAGTTAGGCACAAGTCACTGACACATGATCACTGTCTCTCTGTTCTTCATTTTCCCTGTCAGAGGGGCTAGTGCCCACGCCATTCCTTGGTGGGGAAGCTGCACTATTTCCACATGAGGTCCCATAACACCGGTTACACACACACATAGTGCAATCAACACACATTCTGAACAGTTAACAAGTACTGATGGTTAACCACCACTCTCAGGAAGCATTGCCTACACTGTAAACAGCACACCCAGTTCACACAATCTTCTGTTCATATCACACACACTCCTTTCTACATCCTTTAGTAAAGCCACATCCCAACACTGTATGCATTGCTGAGTCATGTCATTGATCCCCCTCCACCTGTGCATATGATGACTACTGTTCCCCCTGCCTTCATAGCTGTGTTTTATGGATGGCATTTGATATGTGGAATGGCATTCAATGAACTATAGAGCATAACTTATGTACAACACTGTATGCATCAGGTTTATTATTTTTAGAGTCTAATCTATGTTTTTGATCAGACGCTGTCTCTTTTGTAATGTTACAGTACAGTGTGTCTGCCTGTACCTCTCATGATCTTCCCCTGTAGCCAATTCCTCCACTGAGCCCTCAACCAGCACCTCCACTACAACTGGCTCCAGTCTGTCTGGTCTTCCAAAAACAGTTCCCTGCCTTAGCTGTATCCATGCAATCATATTGCACAGCATTACACAGACAGTGAATATTTTGCTGTAAGTCTCTAGAGCAAACTGCAGTATCTCACAAGAGGAATTTAGACAGTGGAAGTGGGCATTTGTCAGTCTAAATGCATGCTTAATGATGTTTAAGGTCTGTGACACTATATTGTTGTATTCCCTTACAGTGGGTTATGTATTAGTGTCAAGAGCCATTGATCTTTAGCATATGCAGTATCACCATTAATATTCCCCTAAGGAAAGTCATCACCACACTTGTTGTTGGTATAGTTTGCATGTGTGCCAAAAGTGGGAATCATGGAAACTGTCTGGATGTCACACTGAGCTGAAAAGCTCTCCACCAGGTAAAACCAAACAAAGCATTTGGACTCCACTTTGCATCCAGGGAAGTACATTCAAACTGCACTTGTTATCATTTGAAATCAGATTATTTGTGTGGTTCCTGTTTGTGTTTGTTTCTGAATCTTACATTAAAGCTATTACTTAAAGGTACTTTATGATTTTTTTTCAAGTTGTTTCTGTCCTGTCCCTAGGTATTTAAATCAGTTTTGTGTGGGATTATTTTTCTTCATTTTTTACTGTCTCTCCATTTCAGCTGTAAATTGATTTGGGTTTCACATTTTCCATTGTTACTTTTCTGAGCTCTTACATGGATTAATCAGCACACCTCATCAAATTACTGTGATGTAGTTACTTTTCAAACTTAAAGCAATCAGTCACCTTAGATCAACTGTCTGAGTTGTTTCTAGAGTTTGTAGTACCAAACCAAACATTTGGACTGCTGCTCTTATCTTACCATTTAATTTAGTTTTGTTGTTTCCCAACCACCCACTCACCCTTTACCTCTTGTGCTTTTAAACTTGCAGTCTTTGGAACTGTTTGTCCCTACTGTATATCTGACCTTGGAAGCTCCTCCCTATCTCATCCTCTGTATACCTAGCCCTGTAAGCTACTCCCAGGCTTATCTCCTCTGCTCATCTTACTGGACACTGACAAACAAATTTGGGATGGTCCTTCCCTTAGGCTGTGCATTGAAAATGCCTTAAAGTGTGTGTTGCTCATTGCTGGCTTGTCTGTCTTTGAACTACCCTGCAATTATTTGTAGCTAGTTGTTTGAGGCACATTTGTGCAGCTCTTGGCTCAGTTCCACAGATTTCAAACACATGGTATCCTTGCCAGTATTCTTAAAGTGTTTGGCTTGCATCTGGGGCCATCCAGGCTAAGATAAGTACTTAACATTCAAATATTGCACTTTTCTAAGCTAATTCGAAAGACTGCAGCTAATTGTTAGAAATTATATCACAAAACATCCAACAGACCAAGCAATGTTGTAGGAAGTCACGACTTCAGTATTGTTTAAAAGTTGGAATATCTTTTATTCATGAGGTAAGCGCTTTTATGGTGTCACCACCACTTCTTCAGACCATAACAGAGAACAGTATTTCACAAGACATATATATACTCTCCAATTAATTCAAATAGACCAATAACAAGCTTCAATGCATTTGACTTTCTTAAAGACATACAAACACTAAATTGCCATATTACAATATTCTATAAGTAAAATAACTTGAATGTTACTTCATTCATCACTACACAAGTTAAAAACAAGAACATTTTCTTTCATAAAAGCTAAAAAATATATAAAAATACATCTAATAAAAAATGCATGAAGAATATACCTAGCAGAAAAATATGTATAGTGTTATATCAAAAGACCATTTATTTCTCACACTGCTTACTGAAGCATAAAATAAAACTACTTAAAAATTCCCTTTTCTTCAGAATGTGACAAAAAACAGGATGATGCACTTGAGCTTCTTCATGCCCAGATTTTCATAGGCAATGTCTCATATCATATCCTTGCAAGTTATAGGTCACCCTCTATGACCCAAGAAACCCATAACTCATACTTTGACTTACTGGAGGCTCTCGCCCTTCAACCCAATACTATATTCATGGGTGACTTCAACTACCCCTTCATAAACTGTGATACTTACATGATCCCAAACTTACAGGCTCAGAGATTCCTGGACTTTGTAAACATAGACACTGTGGACCATGTGTACATTTTTTGTTTCTGAGTTGCACAGTTTAGTGGAACTATGATCTCCTTAGATCTGGAAGCCATGCCCTTACTTATAAGCTGAACAGCTTAGAAGGATTTTTTCACTAACATAGACGCATTACTGTAAACCTGGGTTCCCAAATCCCTTACCACTGGTTACTCTTAGGGGAGTGTTAACAGTGCTGTAATTTATGGGGGTAGTCATATTTCCAAAGGGTATAATTATGCAGTTTTGTAATTGAGTTTTAGGCCATGGTTCTGGCACAAGTTATCATAAGTAGTCAGTCTTGACAGTTCCACTTGGTTAATACGTCAGCATACTAGTTTTGTTCATCTAACAAATTTAATAACTATTACCACTCAAGGCCAATAGATGCAAACACTGGATAATTAACAAAAAAAGAAAAAGAAAAATAGACATTTTTTACCCTTGTTTCTAAAGTTTAGCTGACATAATACTTTAAGTAGTTCAGATTACTTAATGATATGATTAATACTTCACAACATTGCATTCCAAACAGTAGTAATATTTAATATGATTAATATTTCACCATATTCTATAACATTTCTACTTTATCATTTTGCAAATCAAATTTAATAACATTTTTATGTTAATATTTAATAATATTCAGTAAATGTAAACAATTTCAATAAACATTATCATTGTTCAGTCATATACTTGCCAACAATGAATAGCCATATGATAAATCAATACAAACCTGCTATTAATGTTTTTAAATGATTAATACTTCTGTATACTATGCAATATTTAGTTACATTAAAGAGCTTAACTTTTGATAATGTAACTGCAAAAAAGATTGCTTAATCAAATGGTTAATACTTAATCATATTGCAATTCAAAATTAATAGTAGCATTTTAGTATGTTTAATACTTCACCATATTTTATAACATTTTACCAGTTTTACTAAACTTCATAAATAGTTTATAGATTATATTTATTTGTATGGATAATACCAGTGACCAATGCAAAGCTAATATTAATAGTTTCATATGAGGACTACATCATATCTTTTTCACAATGTCTAAAGCATGCCTTATATTAAGTGCTTCACATAACTATTATGCCACCATATTTTGTGATATATAAATAGTAACAATACATGTAAGAATTACTGCAAAGGCTGTAGTTCTATATGTTTAATACTCACCTATAGTTTACAATACTTAAAGTTCAAAAAATTCTCACAAAGGTTCAGTCATAGGAGTAAGCTTGTGTAAGTTAATACAGGTCTAGAAGGCACTGTTTACCAATTGACAATGAAAGAAATGGAATATGTAGCTCAAAGTAAACACTTTGGTTGTGCAGTGAACCCTGAGTCAGAGCAGAGCAGCCATATTGCTTTGTGATTATGAACTAGAGAGCTGAAAAAGTTGTTGGAATGAAATGCATCATTGCTGACTTCATGCTTGGAGGCAATACAAACTGAATTGTGAAACTTAATAGACTTGTTTAGAGAATGCCTATAGTATTTAAAACTAGCTACAGTGTAGAATGCAGATTTTTTGCATCTGTAGGACCTGCTAAAATGCCAACTGTTTGGGCTATAGGAAAAGGCAGCAGAAATTGCAAAACAAATTGAGCAGGTAGAAAAACAATTCATTAGAATGGAGGACAAAGCAAGGAGGTGAATGTGAGATCCTATGATTGGACTTGACAAACTATGTGTAACCAAGATGGCAACAACTCAGGTAGATTCTGCAAATGAGTTACTGGGGTTTATACTAGAGTGGAGTCAGTTGTCAAGTGTGAGAAGCCTAGATCTATACTGACTGTATTTTTTGACATATTATGAGAAAAAACAAATTTGGAAATTGTAACAATTGGGTAAGGGTTATCAGTGGCTGGGCAATTGCTTTATATTGAGCTTGACTATTCTGAGATGACCTTGAAACATTACCTGTGATTTGTAGAAATAATGTAACAGTGCAAAGGAAGAAGAGTGTAGTATAAATTGGCATTCATCGCTGTATTAAAATAGTTTTGACTCAGTGGTGTGTTCACTTTGGAAAATCAAGATGAAGTGATAGTAAAGATGCAGGAACTGCTACTGAGATTTGTGAAGCTACAGGCTGAGCAAGGGATGTTGAAAACATTAGATTATGAGATACAGATACTGATGGAGAAACAGAGAAGGAGCAGGCAGACAATGCAGAGTCAGTAGAGAAAAGAGTAGCATTTATGTCTGCAGTCCCTGAAACATGTTGGCATGAATAATGTGACAGTTTCACCTGAATCCTTTTACAAGGCAACAGGGACTTCTACATGAGCTGTTCAAGTTTGCCAGAATATTCATCCAATCTCATTTTGAAAAGGGTAAATTATGGCATGGGTGTTTGGTAAGCATTTATTTTTAGTTTACAGATAGGGTAATATCAATAATAATAATATCCTTCACTAAGGGCCTATATCAAATAGGATGTGAGTTGCAAGTCAGTAAGATGGTTTTGAATATAGTATATGAGGAAGCATCAGTCATCATATTAGAATGTCAATATTAGATGCTAAATATAAAATATATGATTGCATACTTATGCCATAAAATATGTTGATGTATTAACTATATAATAAAATGTAATTCTGGTTTAAAGCAGGAACATGGTGATAAATTAATCATATTAGAATGTATTTTTGTAACTACATGACTGAATAATTATGACTTACTAACTTTAAGTAGTAATTTACCGAGGCTTATTTTTACTCCACTCATTCTTATGTTATAGGCTGCATGTTTTTTTTACCAAATACATTAGAAAATTGGTAGGAAGATTCTACGTTTTCCATACTTACTGTCGCCAGCTGGGTAACGTCTTTATCTTGATTTGTAATAGTCAATATAGTCTGAAAGTTTTTATGGGTTCTAGGAAGGTACTTTATAGGGAACTGGAAATCACTGAGCTATTTGTCCATGTCTTTTACTGAGTAAAGACTGAGACAAACCCAAAACATTTTAAGAAGGGCTGTTGTTTAGCTTTCAGTTACAACAGAATGGATACAGTTAATATCTCCTTTTCTATATCTTGTGTCCTCCGTAATACTTGTTGTTGTGTCTTACGGCTTTTCCCAGTTAGGGGTCGCCACAGCGGAACTCCGGTCCGCTAATGATTGGTAGTTGATTTTTATGTGGCGAATTACCAGCCCTCACGCACAACCTTCAACGAAGGCACACCCATTCACGCATGTCTCCATGCAGAAGACGCTCTAGCTGAGAATCGAACCGGACAGCGTCTTACTGTGAGGCGACAATGCTACCGCAGCACCACCACCGCGGGTCCGTAATACTATGGTGCATAAATCATAGATTATATGTTGTAACACGACAGTAAAACAGGTGCTGCAAATATATGCAAAATATTTGAGGGTTTCTGTTGTTTTTATATGCATATATAAGAATTAAATTTATTCATATTTTAAACAGTTTTGGTATCTGGGTATAGAAACCAGTTTGGCTGAGAGCTGCAGGATAGCTATTACAGTCAGCACTTGCTGTAGTGAAATGACTGTCTCTAATATTTGATTTCTGTATGATGAGGAATTAAATGTAATTAAAAAAAACAGTAATGCACATTATTGTCAATGGACAAGGTGAGATGAATGGTTGGGTGGAGACAATGTATTATATTTTCCCATATTTTTCATTGTCTGTACCCAACCATCTAGCCCTCCCTTACCTGTGATCCCTTCAAAATATTATTCCCTCAGTTGTTGGACAATCAGCTGCCTTTCCTCTCCTCATTCACCAGATTTACCTGACCTTAACCTCCTCTGGGCTCTACCCAACTCTCTTCCAGAGCTGGTAAGAAGATACTGCTGCCAGGAAGTATGCCCTGACTCATGTGCCTTCATGGCAACCTTGGTAGTTCCACAACTGCTGTCCTTGGGATGGTACATGGGCTTCTACTCATGAGCAATATCTTGACTGTTTCATTGCTCACACAGTGTCAGACTAGCAATGTTCATATGCTGCTTATTGTAGTGAGTCTTGGCTGCCATCCTTCCCCGAGCATTGGCTTCTCACTTCCACACTCCTCCCTGTGTCCTCTCCAGTGCCTATGTCACTAACTGAATGAGTCATCAGAGGTACAGAAAGGGCTCCATCCCACTGAGCCACAGGGCCATCTATTCTTCACCCAGTCTTGACCAGTTATAGGTACTGCTAGTGAGTGTGAGATTGGAGAGGTGGTGGACCATTATCCTAATTGGAGCTTTTAATTTTTTTGCATATTCCTAACAATCCCCTTTATATTATGGCACCTGCTGCTGATTGCCCATTGCAGTAGGTGCATTACATCCAAGTAGAACAGTGGTGCAATTGTATAGTCCTGGTTAATAACCCTACCTTGGGGTTTATTTGACCATAACCAGCTTTAGTTGGCAATGACATCTAGCTAGCTCACTTTCATAGCTTTCAGCAGACAAAGGTCTGATTGATTGATATATGATTTCAAAGTATGGGGATTGATTCAGGAAATGATTTCTTACAGTAAACACTGATATTGATATTTAAAATGAAAGTTAAACACAGAAAGAAGATGACATTTTGTTTGTTGTGCGTCTGGAAAATATTACTGTTTTCCAGTACTATGTTTCTCATTGTATTTGTATTCATGTGATCGAACCAGTATCAAATATCTGTTAGCCATGCAGCTGACTACCTCTAGTTAAGGAGATTTGCTTCTTTGCTTGTAGAAAGACAGCACAAAATAACAAATCAGGTGATGTCTCCTCCTAGACAGAATAGATGGAACTGCTGCTGCAATAAGTCCTTATAGAAACAGTACCTGTCAGTTTCTTTCTGTTAAGCACAATGAGCTGTAACCTTCATTAAAGATTAGTTCAGATTTTTCTAACTTAGATTCTCCCTGAAACACAGTCAGTAGTGCATTATTTACTAGCAAGAGTGAAGAGGTATGATAGAAAAAAAACTTATAGCAAAGTCAATCACATGTGGAGTCCGCTGGACAGGGAATGTGAAGGGAGGGTGCTAGTGGTGCATTGGTTTGTACATTGCTTGACCTCCATGGTCGTGTGCTTCCAAAGAGAATATATAAGTTAAATTCATTATGACAATATTCATAAAAATCTTACAATATTTTTGCATTATATCATCTTATATTACTGATGCAGATTTTGTATTGGCTTTTGTCACTATAAAGAAGATTATTTTGTTGTATACCATCACTGTTTGTACCTTTTTAACATCAAAGATTGATCTCAATCTATTTATATTTGTTTGGCTTATGATTCTAACTTTTTTTATAAATATGAGGATGCATGCAGGCTGCCAGAGGTTGAACATTTCACTTTCTAGGTGTGACTGAGTTCTGAAACTGTTGTGTAATCCAAACGTCCCTGGATGAAATCCAAGTGTCCAAGGTTTAGTGAGATGGTACTCCTTTTTAGTATGTCAGTTGTAGAGTGTGAAGTCCTTTTCTAAAACATTTGCTACAGATTTATTTGGACCATTACTAATAATACAGGACATTATAAATATTTCACTTTTGAAAAGTTGACCTATAGCAAGCAGGTCACAGTGTAAGATTCAGATATGATATATGCAATTCTAAAAGCAGCTACAGAATGATAGTTCTTGCATCTGGATATATTTTGGTTAAAAATATTTTGCAGTAAAAGAGCTGACAAATAAATCCATATTAAGTGGAAGCTGTACTAGGCAGTGGAGAACAGGGGCTACCTAAGAAGGGCAAACACCAAGAAATGGGTAAATGCTGCAGAGTTGGAGCAGTAAGTCTTTGGGCTCCATTTCACTTAAAGTCAACAATGAAAATACCAAGTGGTGCTGAACTGAGATTTTTCTGCTGCACTTTTCGTATGTAGGAGTTGAAATTCAGGAAAGCATTTCCATTGCCCTTGCTTTTAAACAGTCTTATACTTATACTGAAACACCATTAATTGTTCTGTTTGACCTGCAATGATAGGAGATGAAAACCAATGAATTTAGTATTGAGTTAGTATTTTTTAGACCAAATTTAATTTATAGCATATATATTCATATTCTCAGTGCAAAAATGCCTTTCAGACCATTCACATTTTAAAACCTTTTTGCATTTAGCAAGGCTAATTTTGCTTCATGTTTTTTTTCCTGAAATTTTTGTGTCACTTTTTTGAATATAGCTAGTGCAGGTTTAAAATACCCTTACAGATACCATACTAAAAGGATACATGGTCTAAACATGTCCTTCATGGACTGATGCAAAGTTCTGTCACTATACACGGTATCCTACAGACTGCTAAGAGGTGACCTGTATCTAGCATACAAGGCATCCTCCAAACCATTACTGATGGATTTACTGCACATCAGCAACTCAAATGGCATCAGAAATACTCAGTCTATGTATCTGAAGCTCTTCTTCACCATCATCAGAACAGTTTGGAGGACAGGTATATCTCACAGAGGATATCTTTGCTGTAGAACAGACTCCCTCTGCTCATAAAACAAAGTTCATCCCAGAGCATATTCAAGTGGAACTTAGATCTATGGATGGGAAACAGAAAATTTAACCCAGGAATGCCCCCCTGTACTACTAATGGCCAGAGATAGCTCCTAAATGCTTTATCCCAGGCATGGGTCTCCTCCAGTTACCTATGGTATGATCTCAGTCATTAGGGGTAATATATAATTATCGACCATGGGATGAGTATGGCCAATCTATAACCAAATGGGACAGGTTAATTTAAGCATAAAAAGTGAAACTGGCTAAAGTTAAAATGGCCTGTAAAAGCAGTCAGCCTAGTACTTAGCTATGAACATATAAAAAGACACTCCTTATTTAGTATTTATATTCCCAGGTACAAAAGTTATAGTATATATTTATGTATTTGTTTGTTTGCCAGGAAAGTCAGTCTGGAGCATAATGGCCCTTTTCAGTAGAAGCCCAGGAGGAAAAAGCTGTATAATATTGTAGCAGTTAATAATTGGTACCTGCTGGTCATGCCCCCAGCAATGTGCACCCAGGGTAGCTGGCCCTTTTCCCCAACTCTGGTTATGCCTACTAGTACATAAACATACAGTATATTTTGATGTATGGGCATAGTGTGGTTGTTAAGAATTGATATTGAAAGAGCATCAAGAAGTATGAATAGGAAAGAAATGATTTGATATAGGAGTTACAATTTATTTGTCAGTGGTCAGCCAGATGGAGTAATGGGTCTATATCATGTTAGCAAAATGGCATTACAGCGAATGCCATTTCACCAACACATATAGATCGAAATCGGAAAAGAGCTAAAGCTCGGGTCAGTGATTTCTTTCTCAGGGAAAGAAATCACTTAGCCTGAGCAGTGACATTGCCCTTTACCCGACTGTAGTACAATCTCAGACTTGGTATATTTAGTTAGGGGGGGGGTGATGGGCACAGCCCCCCCCACATTGGGGGTGTTGGAGGTAAAGCCCCCCCACTTTGTAATTTTTTAAGTGGTATGTTGTGATTTGTTGGTTCACTGATTTTTTCCATGGGAAAAAAAATTGATGAACTGGGGTTTCGCTCTTTTAAGATTACAGTCTATATGTGTCGGCAAAACGGCATTCGCTGTAATGCCATTTTGCTGACATATAATATATGTATAGCATGGTGGTTTTGTGGGAAAAATAGAGATGAGTCACATCTATTTGTAGCAGTACTGTGGTTAAAAGATGCTTGATCCCAACCAGTTTGATTTTTGAGAAGACAAGGTTCTGTTTATTCAACCTGGTTGCTTTCTTTGAGAGGGTAACTGAAGCACTGTATAACAGTCAGTTGGTATACACCATCTCCATTGATCTGGTAAAGGCCTTTGACACTATCACATACTTAGCAGAATAGCTATCAAAATTTATATCATTCATTGGATTACCAACTGGCTAAAACATGGAATCCACAAAATGAGGAGTGTTTCTTTCTAAAAGTCTTGCCACAAGGGTAATATCACATGGCCTAATGCTGGGTTGAGTTCTCTTTGGCATATACTTATCTCGTGTGCAGGCTGATATTAATGGTCTCTGACTTTAATGATGACTGCAAACTTGGTGCTACCATAAGTTCTTCAGCTAATGCCATTATCCTGCAAGTGGGTCTAAACCATAATTCTGGTGTCAAGCCTGGTTTAAAGCTCAATGCAAAAGAAGGCAGTATTGTATTCTGGGGGGGGGGGGTATATATCACTTCATCAAAGTGACACCAGTGAATGTCATTTCATCAGAAATGCTGTTCATCAAATTCTGCTCATGTGGGAGGCTGCACTTGCCCATCCCCCGCTAATTATATATACCAACTCAGAGATCGCACTACAGTGGGGAAAGGGCAAACTTCCATATCCTCACTGTACTATGATCTCAGTATGAACAGTTCAATGAATGGCATCTTCGATGTAAGTGCACTGAAAATACCCTTCACTGAACTGATTTTTTGCTAAACTAATAGGGACCCCTCTGTGGGTAATATAAACACACCTGGAATTACTACATTGATAATAAGACCATCAAAGATGATACCACTATCAGATAACTTGGCACATTAGTGGAAATGAGCTCTCAGTTGACTGCATGGATCAGGTATTATTGGTAAGCCCTTCTACCAACCATATCTAGTTATATCTTTCAGATCCAGGGAAGTTATGATCTCACTCTGCTCCTCACTAATCAGGCCCATAATAGAATTTAATGCCTCCTTCAGCATGCACCTATCCAAACATACTACCCAACCCAAAAAAGGCAACAATACCTAACAAAGAAAATTGTGGACATATCCTCATGTCACTCAGATTGTCTAAAACCCCTTTCACTCTTTTCTGTCCCTGATAGTCTCCTCAGTGGAAACCTCAGCTTACCATTAAGATTATGAAGGACTCTATTCTGCCTGACCTATTACTTAAAAAATGATAAAACTACCAACTTTCATTCCAAGGACTAAAGTCTACATCAAAATATTGACACAATCCAATAGTTACAGAATAAGCTCCCATTCCATATCAAACAAAGTACTTCCCTAGCTCTCTTCAAAATGAATCTTGTAAGTGGATGTTCTCTTTATCCCTTTTTGATAGACAGAACAACTAGCGGGACCTGCAGTTGCTTGGCTCTTAATGGTCTACTGGATCAATTGTCTTGAATGAACCTATGAAAATATGAATACAATTTGCAAGTTTCTTTCACTGTCAAGTCCAACACAAACATGACTTTTCCAGCATAGCTACAATTCAGTGGTTTCTATTAGTGAAGTAGTCACTTTTCTGTAAGCTTCCTTTTATGCACTGGCTAGTTTATGGGTTCAGTTATTCATTCCTCATGTGACACTCACCAGCTCTGCTTCACTGAATCCATTTAGGTCCTGGAGAATAGTACAGTATTAGTTGCACACAAGTCTATCTTTACTTGCTAGCCAAAAAAGACCTCTCTTCCTAGGCCACTACAGCATACAGCTCCCTTCTGAGTTTCATAACATGGCTGATGGCACAGTATTCGAGACAAAACTTCTTGAATGGCTGACTTCTCTATCTGTAACTGCTTTAAGTATAATGCATAAAACTCTTTATCACCTTCATTTCTTGAATATTCTTAAGTAACTGATAAATATTCCTAATTCTTGATACCTTATGAGTGACCAGTTGTATTCAAAAACTTCCTCACAGCTTTACCATATCTTTTACCTTTCTGCTCATATTTCCTGACTTCTCAACTGTGGTTAACCATTCTTGTCTCTTTGCACTATAACTCAGTAGTCACACCCTTCCTCTGTAACTAAAATATTTTTGTTCTTTCTACTATGTTTTTCTTACTGCTCTTTCTTATTTACAAATATCCTGTGCCTGTATTGCTGGTTGCACTTATTCCCATATATATTCTTATCTGTACTCCATTTTGCAATGATTTAAATATTTCCATTGGTAGTGGAATGCACGTTTTCTGAACTGCCTTTCTTAATGCTGTTTTCCTCAGAGAAATCATGGGTATGTTCTCCTCTGAGTGACCTTTTTTGTCTAGTAATCTTAACTGTACTTATTCCGCACACATGAAATGCATTGGATATGAAATTATTATAACTTTGTACAATGTTTTACTAATTGTTTTGAGCAAATAACTATACATAAAGGGCTTGAGTTTGCTTTGTCCTAGGTCATAGCTAAAACGAGTCCTCGAATCAACCCATCCACGTGGTTAAGAAATATTAAATAAGTAAATGGTGGAAAATAATATATGGCTAGTTTTACTGTGGTGGCAAAACATATTACTATAGTAATAATAATAATTATAATCATTATTATTATTATTGTTGTTGTTATTATTATAGTAATAGTAGCAGCAGTATGACTACTAATGTTACTTGAGGTGGACTAAAGACTGGACAAACCTAAAGCTAAGAATCTCAGTACACTAATCACATACAAGTTAAGACATAGTTTATTTTCTGCACAAATCCAAAACTCAGAGCTGCTGTTAGTTGAGGTAGGATACTCACGCTAAAACACTAGTAAAACTCAGTCCAAAAAGATGCGTGACTTTCCAATGAGCAATAAAATGAAAGTAGAAATTCAAACAAATAAATCCATGTAAGTTAGCAAATTGTTTATTCCAAACGAGTAAGCGCTTTCGCCAAAGGCTTCTTCAGACTCTTTACACAAACTAAAACTTTGAACATCACTTTTAAAACCAACAAAAGCTTGTGATAGGATCTCTATAATCACATGTTTCCTTCATTTAAAAATACAGTAACCCATTATACTCAGTTCCATGAATGTTACCTTGTTCAGCTAAGAAAAATACTGGTATATTAAAAGTAAGAACTGAATAGTTCAAAATAAACATACATAAAAACATACATAAAAAACATACATAAAAATGCATTGGTGCCCAAGCATACATTATATTATATTAAACAATTGAGTATATCTCAGAGCCTTGTCATATTTACTTATCATCTCATGGTGCTTTAGAAACATCTCGTACTGAACTTTCAGGCAGTATATATCAAAAAAGCCATTTCAGACTTGGTTAGTATAACCCAAACTGCTTGTAATGCACATATTTACAAAGTGTGACATTAGATATTTCCGTGTTTTACTGGAAGTTCATATTATCCAGAGTAGACTCGTAAAACAGTCAACAATTACAGGTGGTTAAAAACTTGTATCACATTAGTTAGGCTATTCTCGTATAAATCAAAAGTTAAAAACAGTTTTTCAAAATTACTTATTTTCTGTAGACTCTGAAACGCTTTTAAAATTCACAGCACAACAAAGTATTCCTTGGCCGTATATATCTGGTTAATTCTTGAATGCAAAACAAAGAACGCTACTGTGCGTACTTACGTACCATAGCGTTCATAAAAATAAACATTGTGTCTATTTAAAAAAAGCCGATTAGGCTTACAACAGGCATAAGTACATGACGAGCTTTTCAATAGCTGTCCATTAGTTCATGCCTTAGTCTCTTCAATCTCCGTTATTAAACAGGGACATTTGACATTTCAGGATGTGAACGTAACTTACAAAATGTGGGTGGAAGAATGCTTCAACAATAAACGAAGCAACAAAACGTCTATATGGAAACAGAGCAATATCTTAATAATTAACTTGACTCTCGTACAGATCCACAATGGTGGAAATAAGCACACTGACTTAAGCAACCATTAATTGCACTTTATAATTGTTACATCCTTGATACCCAAGTTTAAAATATAGACATTGTGAAATGTTAAAACTCTTATGTGGTGAAGCGGAAAATATAGGGAAGGAATACATGAGGGGAAAGGGGAAAATGGGAAGTATTTTGGCACATATAATCTGTTAATCCCGAATGGCATCCTGAGGTGTCTTACATTAGTTTTTATAAACAGTACTTTTCAATACTAAATATATGTGTGCAAAGATTCATTTCTTATGACAAATGTTGAAAGTGTATGAAATGCCTACAATATGTCTGAGTATATAGATGGGTCATCTACACCATGGTCATAATGTTGTGAGGAAAATGTACCTAACTAATGTGGAATTTAGAACAGTTAGTGGGAGATCTCTTTACCTGCGTAATCTTCTACTTTTCAAAAATGGCTTTATTTGGATTTTATCGTTAAGGCCTGGTGGTTTATCGGACCTTAATCTTATGATCCATCTTGTTTCTTGTTCTAAAGTTCTGTTAATTAGATCACCACCTCTGAATCCTTCATACACACATTGAATGGCACAGAACTTAAAGGAATGACTGGTACCAGTTGAACTTTTATGTCTAGCCAATGCATTGGTTTCTGTACCTACTCTAAGGTGGTACGTGTGTTCCCTAATCCTCTCCTTAAATGATCTATTTGTTTTCCCTATGTAGTAACTATTACATCCTAAACATTTAGCCATATATATGACATTTTACTTTCACAGTTGGTGTTAGTGTTAAAATTGTAAATGCGTCCTGTAGTAGGGTGCTCAAAACTAGTTTCTTTATTAATATAAATACATTGATTGCAATGACCACAGGGTACTGTGTTTCTATTCACTGTCAACCTGTTAACTAGTGGATGTCTTGGTCTACATAGGATACTCTTCAGATTGGGAAGGTTTTTATAAGCTATACGAGGTGTGGGGCCAGCAATCTCACTAACTTCTATATCTGAATTCAAAATACCCCAGTGTTTCTTCATAATGCTTTTCACTTGCAGGCTCATTTTACTAAAAGTAAGGTTAGCTCTAACTTCATTCCTAGGGGAACCTGAGCTAGTGGTCATTGCTTCATGTGCCATAAAATATGGTTTCGCAGTACTTGTTCTTAAGGTCTCCACTGTGTTAATAGTGTCTAATATTTCTTTTCTTTGTAACCTCTCTCCAGAAATCTCTCCTTCATGTCCTCTATTCCTGAAACATAAGTTTCTTGTTGTGGATTCAATCTAGATACCCTCATAAATTGTCCTTTAAGGACGCTTTTGAAATACATGGCGGGATGCATACTTTGTCTATGTAATATATTGTTTCTTTGGCAATCTTTTCTATAAATAGTTGTGTTGATCATACCATTGGTCATTCTAAATACTTCCACGTCCAAAATGGAAGATTGCTAACTGAGAAGTTGGCAGTAAATTTTAAGAAGTCCGTGGTATTGTCCAAGTAAGAAACAAAGTTTAATAGGGAGGGTTCATCTCCAAGCCATATAAAAAGAGGTCGCCCACAAAACGACAGTACATTGCAGCATGTTCTATAAATGATAGATTATTGAAGAGAAAAGTATCTTCCCATCTGGCCATGACTAGGTTGGCGTAGCTATTTGCACATGATGTGCCCATAGCCACGCCATCCTTCTGTAAGTAAATGACTTCTTCAAATGCAAAGACATTATTAGTTAATATAGTCTCTAATAGCAGGGTCACAAGGTCAATCTTTCTATCAGTGAAGTCTGAATGTGCTTTCAAATATTCAGTGATCAGTCTTATTCCTACGTCATTGGGGATCACTGTGAATAAGCTAACCACATCAAGTGTCACAAAGAAAAAATGTTGGTTCGTATCCAATGAGTGAGTTTGAGAATATAGGTCTAAAAGAAATTGCTTACTATCTTTCAGGATCTTCTTATTACCATTAACTAACGGTCTAAGTACACTCTCTAGATAAATAGATAGGGGTTCTGTTACCCACCCTTGACCTGCAACAATAGGTCTAAATGGTGGGTCTCTGCTGTTCTTATGGACTTTAGGAAGTCCCTGTATGATCGGTATAGTGGGATTGTTCACCTTTAGGTATCCATACAGCTCTTGTGTTATGTCATGCGATAGTACCAGGTCATCTAGGGTATTGTAAACACTAAAGACCATGTTATTTAAATTAGCCTTAGTTACTTTTGTATATGTAGTTGTATCTTCAAGCATCTGAAACATTTTATTTGCATAGTAAGTATAGTCCATAATGACAACCGGTCCTCCTTTATCTGCTGGTCTTATTACAATAGACCTGTCATCTCTCAATGAATTCAAAGCTTGCCTTTGTTTATAGTTTAAATTACGTCCATGTTTGGATGGTTTATTCTCTTGATGACTTCTATATATTTCATCTTCCACTACATTCCCAAATACCTCTATAGTCGGGTTCAGTGGTGGAACATATGTACTATTTGGACGATGCTTACTCATAACTTGGCTACTATCTGAGTTGCCAAAATCCAACCTTAATTGTAAATTCCGAACATACATTTTGTTTCTATAATAGTATCTACTAGATCGTTAGGTTTTGTAGGAATAAAACCTAGGCCTTTACTTAAGACCTGTATTTCATATTCATTCAGTGCCCTACCAGATAAATTCATGATTAACGATTTTGTCTCCCCACATTTTCTTGATTGTGGGGCCTAGCTGTTCCTGTTCGTCTATTGAGCCTTTCCTTTTCTGTCTCCCCTGCTTGTGGACCTTCTTTTGTCCAAAAATGGTTCTGGGCTATGGGGAGGGGGGCCGGACATCTATTTGAATTGAAAATGGCACTGTTTGCTTTTGGTCTAACTACTGCTGCACCTGATCTCTGTCGTCTGTGATACAACCTGTCAAACTCTCACCTAACTCACCTTGGTTCTCTCTCCCATTACTTAGTATCTGTGAGGGGCTGTGAGTCTCTGTCTCTATATGATTAGATTCTGTCAACTGTGGATCAGGTCCTGTGCTGTTTCCAATAAGTGGAACTTCAGGACCATCACTCTGTTTATTACGTGGGGTGAGTGTGTTGGACAATCTATTTTCTGTGTTAATATTTTGTTGATAACTATCTGGTTTGTTAACAGGTGTGGTTAAGGTAGTATTCCTGAAACTTTTACCTGTTACACCTGATGGTCTCTGAGATCCATTTAAATCAGAATTGAAGTGTGAGTTCGGTGTCATTTCCCTGGGCCAAGTGAAAACATTATTATTTCTAAAATCTCGTAAATCCCTGGTAATTTTTACTTTTGTCTGGTCTAACATCCGTTTCTCTAAAAATAACACATCTTCTATAACTTTTCTTAGTTTACTCATACATATTTCATTATTACTAAATTTGCATTCAAAATCTTTAAACAAATTGTTAACAACCAATCTCAATCTCTCCTCTTCAGGTAGGTGAAATTCAATCAAAAGTTTCATATAGCTAAAACTCAACTCAAGGTTGAGTTGCTGCCAACGATATAGAAGGTCTGGCAGTGAAGTACCAGAGGTGGGCATTTTAGTACTCTTAGCCCACGAGGTATGATTTGCTTATTTAAACATACTTCAAAATAATGTCTCTGAACTTGTAGTTTGATTAATTTAGTAAACACAGTCTCTAATTCATGTAAGTCTTTGGAAACATCCAAGTTAGTCATACCTAACTGAGTATCAGTTCCTCCATCTACGACTGGATTAAAGTCCATGAGTAGGTTTGTACTCCCAGAGACACAAGTCTTAAATCTGTCCAGGACACTTGAAGTAGGTTCTAACACTCTCGGTACATAAGGCAGTTCAATATTCACATTACTTTCATTCGCCATCCTCACTCTCTGCAGCTCTGACAAAAGTAAAAAGTAAATGCACAAATCCAAAACTCAGAGCTGCTGTTAGTTGAGGTAGGATACTCACGCTAAAACACTAGTAAAACTCAGTCCAAAAGATGCGTGACTTTCAATGAGCAATAAAATGAAAGTAGAAATTCAAACAAATAAATCCATGTAAGTTAGCAAATTGTTTATTCCAAGCAGTAAGCGCTTTTAGCAAAGGCTTCTTCAGACTCTTTACACAAACTAAAACTTTGAACATCACTTTTAAAACCAACAAAAGCTTGTGATAGGATCTCTATAATCACATGTTTCCTTCATTTAAAAATACAGTAACCCATTATACTCAGTTCCATGAATGTTACCTTGTTCAGCTAAGAAAAATACTGGTATATTAAAAGTAAGAACTGAATAGTTCAAAATAAACATACATAAAAACATACATAAAAACATACATAAAAAATGCATTGGTGCCCAAGCATACATTATATTATATTAAACAATTGAGTATATCTCAGAGCCTTGTCATATTTACTTATCATCTCATGGTGCTTTAGAAACATCTCGTACTGAACTTTCAGGCAGTATATATCAAAAAGCCATTTCAGACTTGGTTAGTATAACCCAAACTGCTTGTAATGCACATATTTACAAAGTGTGACATTAGATATTTCCGTGTTTTACTGGAAGTTCATATTATCCAGAGTAGACTCGTAAAACAGTCAACAATTACAGGTGGTTAAAACTTGTATCACATTAGTTAGGCTATTCTCGTATAAATCAAAAGTTAAAACAGTTTTTCAAAATTACTTATTTTCTGTAGACTCTGAACGCTTTTAAAATTCACAGCACAACAAAGTATTCCTTGGCGTATGTGCCTGGTTAATTCTTGAATGCAAAACAAAGAACGCTACTGTGCGCATTACGTACATAAGCGTTCATAAAATAAACATTGTGTCTATTTAAAAAGCCGATTAGGCTTACAACAGGCATAAGTACATGACGAGCTTTTCAATAGCTGTCCATTAGTTCATGCCTTAGTCTCTTCAATCTCCGTTATTAAACAGGGACATTTGACATTTCAGGATGTGAACGTAACTTACAAAAATGTGGGTGGAAGAATGCTTCAACAATAAACGAAGCAACAAAACGTCTATATGGAAACAGAGCAATATCTTAATAATTAACTTGACTCTCGTACAGATCCACAATGGTGGAAATAAGCACACTGACTTAAGCAACCATTAATTGCACTTTATAATTGTTACATCCTTGATACCCAAGTTTAAAATATAGACATTGTGAAATAAAAACTAATGTAAGACACCTCAGGATGCCATTCGGGATTAACAGATTATATGTGCCAATACTTCCCATTTTCCCCTTTCCCCCTCATGTATTCCTTCCCTATATTTTCCGCTTCACCACATAAGAGTTTTAACATTTCACAATGTCTATATTTTAAACTTGGGTATCAAGGATGTAACAATTATAAAGTGCAATTAATGGTTGCTTAAGTCAGTGTGCTTATTTCCACCATTGTGGATCTGTACGAGAGTCAAGTTAATTATTAAGATATTGCTCTGTTTCCATATAGACGTTTTGTTGCTTCGTTTATTGTTGAAGCATTCTTCCACCCACATTTTTGTAAGTTACGTTCACATCCTGAAATGTCAAATGTCCCTGTTTAATAACGGAGATTGAAGAGACTAAGGCATGAACTAATGGACAGCTATTGAAAAGCTCGTCATGTACTTATGCCTGTTGTAAGCCTAATCGGCTTTTTTAAATAGACACAATGTTTATTTTTATGAACGCTATGGCGTAATGCGCACAGTAGCGTTCTTTGTTTTGCATTCAAGAATTAACCAGGCACATACGCAAGGAATACTTTGTTGTGCTGTGAATTTTAAAAGCGTTCAGAGTCTACAGAAAATAAGTAATTTTGAAAAACTGTTTTAACTTTTGATTTATACGAGAATAGCCTAACTAATGTGATACAAGTTTTAACCACCTGTAATTGTTGACTGTTTTACGAGTCTACTCTGGATAATATGAACTTCCAGTAAAACACGGAAATATCTAATGTCACACTTTGTAAATATGTGCATTACAAGCAGTTTGGGTTATACTAACCAAGTCTGAAATGGCTTTTTGATATATACTGCCTGAAAGTTCAGTACGAGATGTTTCTAAAGCACCATGAGATGATAAGTAAATATGACAAGGCTCTGAGATATACTCAATTGTTTAATATAATATAATGTATGCTTGGGCACCAATGCATTTTTTATGTATGTTTTTTTATGTATGTTTATTTTGAACTATTCAGTTCTTACTTTTAATATACCAGTATTTTTCTTAGCTGAACAAGGTAACATTCATGGAACTGAGTATAATGGGTTACTGTATTTTTAAATGAAGGAAACATGTGATTATAGAGATCCTATCACAAGCTTTTGTTGGTTTTAAAAGTGATGTTCAAAGTTTTAGTTTGTGTAAAGAGTCTGAAGAAGCCTTTGGCGAAAGCGCTTACTCGTTTGGAATAAACAATTTGCTAACTTACATGGATTTATTTGTTTGAATTTCTACTTTCATTTTATTGCTCATTGGAAAGTCACGCATCTTTTTGGACTGAGTTTTAATAGTTTATTTTCTAACTTAACTAATTTTTTTCAGATCACTACTTATCCATGTAAAGATGTACTGTGTTCCCATGAGTGGGACACAGTGTGCTGCCAGCTTGACAGTGGTTTTGCAGCAGGTATCCAAATAATCCTGTTCAGAACCCTCATATATTCACTTCTGCCAGTTTTTGTTTTGTCAAGAGAACTATATATGGTAAATTCTGAAGATTCCCTTCATAGTTCAGCTCTGAAGACAGAGTTTGGCAATGACAACAGCCCTGTCTGTAGTCATTAACACAGATCTTTGTAATACTCCAATAACGTAAAATATCTGTAAGTACAATAATGATACCTGATGCTAAAACATTCATCCAGGTACTAAAGCCAGAATTACCATATGGTGCACACATGCTATTTGCTATTACTTCTAAGAAAGCAGGAAATGAAAAACAGATGATGGCTTTAATAAACATTCATATTTTAAAGTTATTAGTGAGTCACAGTTTATTTTATTCAACATTCTTGTTTGCATTTTGGCTCACTTATAGTCATTAGCCACACAGTTACTCTGGTACCTGACAAACTACTTTTCAGCAGATACTTACATCATTTACTATGAATTTTTCTCTTCTGTCATGGAAGTTTGTTTTATTTTATTTATTTGTGAACCAGATATGCCCACTGGGCAAAAGTATCACTTTCTAGAGGCAATCAGGGCACACTGTCTGGTTAAGGGACTTGCTCAGAGTCAAACAGTAGACAAATGGAGGTCAAAGGAATAAAGTTCTTTTTCAAAAAGACATTATGCCGACTAGACCTTGTTTCAATTTCCTCATGTGAATTAACCTTACATGATACCGTTTTCCTCATACGTTACACAGCTGTACACTTTCATAATTCTGCATAAATCTTGATGGAAGAAGTCCTTTGATCCAAAAACTCTAAAGCCAAAACAATAAACAATAATGCAGTTATGTAGGAGCACTACATTAGGTGCTCTGTGATTGCAATGTAATATACAGCTGTTGGCTTACAATGCAACTTAAGCAGCATGGTAGGGTAAGCGGGACTGCTCTGCAGGCAGATCCACCACTGAGAGCTGGTGTAGACTGAACTCTGAAGGACTGCAGCACTGGGAATCTTGGGATAGTCAGATCACAGAACAGAAAAGCAACAAAAGCAGAAATACAACTGGATGAATAAATAGCACAGGCAGGCATGCATGCACTTTTTAAAATAACATATATATTGGGCACAATAAGATGTATTAGAATTAAGATTTAAAAAAAAGCCCAGTCATATTTACCATGGTTTTATATTACTGAGTTGTTAACTTTTGTTAAACACTTTTTTCATAAATCCTTGCTTTTTTCCTGTTTTAAACTAAAAAGGTTTACTCTCCAGAAACATACACTAGCGAGTGTGCATATGTGTGTGTGTGTGTGTGTGTGTGTGTGTGTGTGTGTGTGTGTGTGTGTGTGTGTGTGTGTGTGTGTGTGTGTGTGTGCGTGCGTGCATGTGTTTGTGTGTGGGGGGGTGGACGGGTGTGAGGTGTATACGTTTTGTTACATTTTGGATGGTGGAGAACAATTTGGCTTACAGTTCCAAAATACCCTGCTGCATGAAAAACTCAATACTGATGGAAAACCAGTTAAGCTTCCAATGGCCCACAGGATACTAACATCAAGTCAGTACAGTGGCAGACGTGCAAACAGTGTGCGAGTACCAAATGGACAGAACATTTCTTATATAGCCAAGGCATCTATCTATCTATGTATCTATCTATCTATCTATCTGTCTATCTATCTATCTATGTTTGTCTGAAGAGTGGTGATTGAGTAGAAAGTTCATTATGTTTGAAAAGGAGGAATGCCTTCCAAATTGCATTAAACATAACCTATCAGAGTTTCTGGAATTACTATTTAACTGTAGCCTCCAAACAGGTTTCATGCCTCATGAATGGAGAAAACAACAGCTATCCATCTGCACAAAGTTGGGCCATCTACAGACCCTGGAAATCACAGACCCATAAGTCTCACTAGTCTTATATGTAAATCCATGGAAAGAATTATCATAGAGATGATCAAGAGAGATATAGTAAACCTCCAGACACTGGACCCAACTCAGCTTGGATTCATCAAGAGCAGGTCATGCCTACTCAGCCTGGTGGACTTCTTTGAAAAGGTCACAATACAATGGATGAGGGCAAAGTGGTTTACACCACCTACCTTGACCTGGCCAAGGCATTTATCACAATGCCCCACTCAGGCATTGTTGACAAACTCAAGAGGTTAGGTACAAACCCGTATGTCACCAGGTGGATAGCTAACTGTCTCACAGACAGGACCGAGGAAGTTAGAATTGGGAAGTTCACCTCTACAAAGAGGCCAGTCGCAAGTGTAGTCCCTCAGGTATCAGTCCTTGGACTGCTCCAGACTGCGGTGGTGGTGCTGCGGTAGCGTTGTCATCTCACAGTAAGATGTTGTCCTGTTCGATTCTCAGCTAGAGCATTTTCTATGTGGAGACGTACGTGAATGGGCGTACCTTCGTTGAAGGCTGTGCGTCAGGGCTGGCAACTCGGCACGTAAAAATCTACTGCCAATCATTAGTGGACCAGAGTTCTACTGTGGTGACCCCTAACCGGGAAAAGCCTAAAGACACAGCAACAACTTCTCAGAAGTCAAGGCCAATGTCAGTGGTCTCTGGCAGAGTAAATTTGAAGATGATTGCAAATTAGGAGCTGTCATTGAATCTGACACTGACACAAATGTTCTCCAGGAGGGGCTGACACAGACAAACAACTGCTGTCAGAGCAATGGACTAAAATTAAATGCCAAGAAATGCATAATAGTATCCTTTGGAAGTCATCCATCTCTGTTAACTATCATATTGACAACACACCCCTTAGAGTTGACCCAATAGTCAGGGACTTAGGGACACACAGAGATACTAATCTAGCCTTTGACCAGCATGTGTCTACAGTGGTGAGGAAATCATTCTATGTTGGGCAACTTATAAACAAAGGTATGGCATCTAAGTCCAAGAAAGTCATTGTTCCACTGTATTCGGCATTTATCAGACCTATCATTGAGTATAATGCCCCCTTTGATATGCACCTAACCAGGTATATACAAAAGTTGGAATGTCCACAGAGGTTCCTCACTAAAAGAATACAAGGCATAAGTAAAATGTCCTATGCAGACCACTTCAGTGGCCTTTCCCTGTATTTTGTCTCCTACAGGCTTTTGAGGGGAGATCTATGCTTGGCATACAGATCATTGTCAGACCCCACTGTGATGAACTTCACGCATATCCACAAAACAAACAGCACCAGAATTATCCATTGTGAAGACATAAACCTTGCCTGGAATATAAATAGGACCTGCTGGAGAGATAGGTATGTATCCCAGAGACTACCACGTCTATGGAACATGTTCCCCAATCACGTGAAGCAGAGTTACTCTCTAATCTAATTCAAGTGCTACTTGGACAATTGGATGGGAAACTGGAAATTCATCCCTGCTTTGGCACCTATGTGTCTAATGGACACAGGTAACCTGTAAATGGTTCATCTCCCAGGCCAATTCTTACACTTATCAAGGGTATCAGAACTTGTCAGAGATTTGGGATGCATGGCTAGGTTTAAAAAGGCCCTTGTGGTCATTAGCCTAGTAAACACCTATGAACCTATTTCAGTATAAGAAGGAAATCTTTGCTCATAAGACAATGAAAATTTGTTGAGACTAGTTATCTGGTAATCAGTATTTCACATGTTGTGGTTTTTAACATATCCCAGTTAAAGAGAACACACTCTAATATGGATATATCTGTGCTTTTTTGTTTACTTTTCTATTGCTAAATCCTATATCCATCAATCTTCCCTTTTGTATGTCCTACTGAACTGCCTCATTGACTATTCTAGGGGTGAATGGTGAGCAGAAAGAGCAGTGTCATCATCTATGGGGATCAAGAGTTTTGTACTTGGCTGTAGTGGTCCCCCCTTTGTGCATGCCCACTTGAAGTCCTAGTGTTGTAGCTCAGTAAGCATTTGTGATGGTATATCTCCAGATTCCATGAAGGATGCCACCTCAGTCAGACGTACTTTCTTTGAAAACATGCACGTTTGTTAATCCCTCAGTCTCCACAAGGGATTTAGAAGGAATAAGTGGACTGGGCACGTGCTTCCCCAACCAGTCACCATTAAGAAGTGAGCAACGTCTGCTTCATTATTCTTTCTGTAATTCTGTCTGTCTTTCTGCAGCTGTCTCTCAACAGCTATGCTAGTGCCATTGATACTAGCCAAACCCAGGACATCAGTGAGATCACTGGATATAAAGACGGACTATTTTAGACAGGAACTCTGTAAGAACAAGGTGAGAATTACTGGATTATTTTTGTTTACTGAAATGTGGCTGCATGGCAAGATAAATGACAGTGCAGTAAACTTAGAGTCTCACTCTGTTTCATGCAGACAGAAACCAAACATTGTGTTCAAAAGCCAGAGGAGGAAGTCTACATCTATGTCAACAAAAGATGATGCAGTAACTGTGAAATCTTACTATCACACTACTGTGAGAACTTAGAGTTTCTGTCCATTAGATGCAAATCATTTTACTTTCCCAGGGAGCTGAATGGGGTCAGTGTAACAGTGGTGTGTATCCCAGCCAGTGCGAATAGCCCAAAGCTTAAAATAAACTATGAAATTATATTGGTGAGCTGCAGAGTGAGAATCCTGACTTTAATAAGGCAGAACTGAAATAAGTCCCACACTGCCATCATTATGTGGGCATTCCCACAAGGGGTGATAATATCCTGTACAAAGTGTATACAAACTTAAAGAAACCCTGCAAGGCAGGGAAACTTTAACAGATGGGAAACTCTGACCATTATACCATCTTGCTATCACCAGCCTATAAACTGGCACCAGTTAGAGAGAAACCCACAAAGAAACAATTCAGGGTCTGACCAAAGGGTGCCATGGAGGCCCTCCAATATTGCTTTGAAAGAACAAACTGGGATATGTTCAAGGAGGCAGCCACAGTGAATCTGCATCTGAGTATAGATGAATACACAGAGGTTGTGATGTCATACATTTCAAAATGCATTGATGAAGTAACAGGCACCAAGAGCACCATTATTAGAACCAACCAGAAGCCATGGCCCACCCCCAAGGTATATGGGCTTCTGAAGGCGAGAAATGCAGCTTACAGGGCTAAGGACAAAGCATCCCTAAGGGAAGCAAGAGGCATTCTGAGCAGAGGTATAAAGGAGGCAAAGAGGCAGTATGGCAGAAGGGTGCACAGCCACTTTGATGACATGAGGTATGCAAGGAGATTATGGCAAGGCATACAGGAGAGCACTGACTATAAACTAAGGTCAGCACAGTGTGAGTGTGAGGACAGCATCGAATTCCCGGACAGTTTGAATACCTTCTTTGGAATATTTGACGAGAAAAACAACAGTTTGGCACTAAAGCTACCCACTGATGAGAAGGATGCTATGCTCACACTCAGTACAGAGGAGGTGAGAAGAGAGATAAGGAAGGTGAACCCCGGGAAGGCTACTAGCCCAGACAACATACTTGGCAAGGGATTAAAAGGCTGTGCTGATCAAGCTGTGCACAGTACTCACAGAGATATTTAATGCCTTTCTTGGCATGGCTAAAGTACCCTCATGCTACAAGGAAACAAACATCATTCCATTGTCTAAGAAGACCCCCCCCCCTCCAACCTTAATGACTACAGAACACTCTGACATCCACTGTTATGAAATGTTTTGAGCGGCTGATCAAAAAGCATTTGTCATCGGGTCTACCTCCTGATTCTGACCCTCTGTAGTTTGCTTACAGAGCCAATTCCATATCATTAGCACAACACAGCTCTCTTGAACATCTAGAAGGCAATTAAAACTATGTGAGGATGCTGTTCATAGATTTCAGTTCAGCATCTACTATGGTAGCACCAATGCAGTTGATAGAAAAACTGGCATCTGTAGGAGTCCGTAACATCTCTGTAACTGGATCCTGGACTTCCTGATTGATAGTCCACAGCGAGTAAGTTCGGGTAAGAACACATCAAAGTGTCATCATCATCATCATCTTCTTTCAGCTGTTCCCATTAGGGGTCGCCACAGCGGATCACCTGTTTCCATTTCTTCCTGTCCTCTGTATCTTGCTCTGTCACACAAACCACCTGCAAGTCCTCTCTCACCACATCCATAAACCTTATCTTAGGCCTTCCTCTTTTCCTGTTACCTGGTAGCTTCATCCTTAGCATCTTTTTCCCAATATACTCTGCATCCCTCCTCAGCACATGTCCAAACCAATGTAATCTTGCCTCTCTGGGTTTGTCTCCAAACCTTCCAACCTGGGCTGACCCTCTAATATACTTATTCCTAATCCTGTCCACCCTCATCACACCCAGTGCAAATCTTAACATCTTTAACTCTGCCACATCCAGCTCAAACTCCTGCTTTTTTGTCAATGCTACTGTCTCCAACCCATATAACATAGCTGGTCTCACTATCCTCTTGTAGACCTTCCCTTTCACTCTTACAGGTACTCGCCTGTCACAAATCACTCCTGACACTCTTCTCCACCCACTCCATCCTGCCTGCACTCTCTTCTTCACCTCTCTTCCACACTCACCATTACTCTGAACTATTGACCCCAAGTATTTAAACTCATCCATCTTCGCCACCTCTACTCCTTGCATCCTCACCATTCCTCTATCCTCCCTCTCATTCACACACATATATTCTGTCTTAGTCCTGCTGACCTTCATTTCTCTTCTCTCTACAGCATATCTCCATCTCTCCAGGGTCTGCGCCACCTGTTCCCTACTCTCACTACAGATCACAATGTCATCTGCAAATATCATAGACCATGGGGACTCCTGTCTGATCTCATCTGTCAACCTGTACATCACCATTGCAAATAAGAAAGGGCTCAGAGCTGATCCTTGATGTAACCCCACCTCCACCTTAAACGCATCTGTCACTCCCACGGCAGACCTCACCACCCTTGTACATATCCTGTACCACTCTTACATACTTCTCTGACACTCCTGACTTCCTCATACAATACCACAACTCCTCTCTAGGCACCCTGTCATATGCTTTCTCTGTCTACAAAAACACAATGCAACTCCTTCTGACATTCTCTGAACTTCTCCATCAACACTCTCAGAGCAAACATCGCATCTGTAGTGCTCTTTACCGGCATGAAACCATACTGCTGTTCACTAATCATCACGTCCCTTCTTAACCTAGCTTCAACTACTCTTTCCTGTAACTTCATGCTGTGACTGATCAGTTTAATCCCTCTGTAGTTACTACAGCTCTGCACATCACCCTTATTCTTAAAAATCAGTACCAAAACACTTTTTCTCCATTCCTCAGGCATCCTCTCACTTTATAAGATTTCATTAAACAATCTGGTTAAAAACTCCACTGCTATTTCACCTAAACACCTCCATGCTTCCAAAGGTATGTCATCTGGGCCAACAGCATTTCCATTCTTCATTCTTTTCTTAGCTATCCTTACTTCCTCCTTGCTAATCCATTGTACTTCATGCTTCACTATCCCTACATCACCCAACCTTCTCTCCCTCTCATTCATCAACCCCTCAAAGTACTCTTTCCATCTCCTCAACACACTCCCTTGTGTGTATGTTTCCCTCATTATCCTTTATCACCTTTACCTGCTGCACATCTTTCCTAGCTCGGTCCCTCTGTCTAGCCAATTGGTACAGGTCCTTTTCTCCCTCCTTAGTGTCCAACCTTTCATACAGCTCTTCATATGCCTTATCCTTAGCCTTCGCCACCCCTCTCTTTGCCATGCACCTCATCTCCTTATACTCCTGTCTACTTTATTCATCTCTCTGACAACAGGAGCAGGAATTGTTGACACAAGAAACTGACTGCTATCTATGTTATTGTCATAAAAATTATATATCCAGAAACATTCAAGTGTTCAACATATAACATTCAATCTGATGTTACTGTCAGGATTGCAAGTGAATTTGGAGTTTTCTTCCAGGTGGTTAGACTCATTAAACTTAGTACTCTGTGTGACAGTCCTTTTGCAATGTGATGAGATGGGTGCAGCCCATATTGTGTAAAGACTACTTCATATGAACCAGTGCAGCCATTGTCTCTCACTGAGGGTCCCAGTTCACATACATTTACTAGAAAAAGTGTTCAATTAGGACTAGAGGGGGAAGAGTACAACAGAGGGAGTTTATTTTCCCATCATTTGCATGCCACCATTTTTTTCTTTAAGTGTCTCCAGTACAATCCTTCAGAGGTAGGATCACACCAGTGGTGGGTTGGACAGAAGAAGAAGAGCAGAGCAGCCTGCAGCATCACATACTCTAATCCTGCACACCAGGTATGATTTGTTGGTATGCCCCAACTGGCCAGAACTAGTGATGTCATGCGCCTCACTGCACATGACATCATCTAGCTCCACCCCTGATATCTCAGTTTTACTGGTAATATGTCGCACAACTGTTGGCACCGCCCCATCACTAAGGATGTGTCTTTATCATGGACAGAAACCCCTTCCTGGAGAAGGCAAGCCAGCAAAGCTGTTCTTTCCCACCCCTCCCTCTCTGAGTAATACAGTGCCCAAGTCACGAGTTGATTTCAGGTCATATGGGTAAAACGTAGGGCTCCATCCTATACAGAGAGAGAGAGAGCGAGAGAGAGAGAGAGAGACACTAAACTGCTTCCATAAATAGAAGAAGGTAGGGTATCCCCTCATGCAGAATGACAGGAAACTTCTTTTGCTGCAAACACATTTCATTTCTTGTGTTGTTTGCTTGTCAGTAAGTACAGCTTTGGGAAAGATACATGAAAGTTACAAGTCTGGAGAATGGGAATTTCATTAGTATCAATGCCTTCAACTGTCAGCATCTGACTTAGTGGCAGTCAATTAGCTACCCTCAGTACAATAAATGAGATTCAATAATACAACACTGTGCAGGGGAAACCGATTTTATACACCATGTTTGTGCTCCATAATCTTTTATTTATTTATTTATTTATTTGTTTGTTTATTTATTTATTTTTGAGTAGCTAGTTCTTCTAGTCTGTATACTTTAAAATAAAGGAACACACACATGGCCCTGTATTTGTGGTGTCCCCACCATGCACAAACACCTGAGACCTCCTGTGTATGTGTTAATTCAACACGAGCACCATCAGAATTAGATGACGTATCCAGTGACTCCCTAAGTGTGTATTAAAGAGAGCTGCTCTCTGCAAACATCTCCTCTAGAACAATGGTTGCAGTGCATTTTTTCTTAGTCATTGTTTCTTTTACCCAATGATCTGGGAAATTTGTGTTCTCCCTGCATAGATCCGTGTTTTTATGGACTAAACAATGTTAATAAATAATAACTCAAGAGGAAAAATAAAGAATGTGTTGCTGTCAGACAAATATAATTAATACACATTAAATGACACTATAATGAGGACACAAAATGTTATTTATTTCTTAACTGGGGACACATGCTTTCCTTTTCAGGGGCAGCACATGAATACTGTTTGGTTAAGAGACTTGCTTGAAGTAACCCACTAGGCAAATGGAGGCTTCAAAATCATGCATTTGACTACAAGAAGCATCTCATTTCCACTATAGTATTAACCACACAAAACCACCTGTATACCTCACTAGGAAAATTAGAAATCAGGTGCTTTATACATAAAATCATTTTTTCTTTTCTTCTTCCTATATTTCTTGTACTGGAAGAAGCCCTCTTTCAGCATAACAAGATTCTGCATATTCTCACTGCAGCTAATTCACATTTCTAAGGATCTTTCATAGTGTTGTTAGTTTTCACATCTCTCAGCCTTTTCAGTCACAAATAATAAATACCTTAAACAGTGACAATCATCTAGAACCAACTCTGCCAGGGTTGTTCTTTCATATAACACACAGGCACTCACAGCTATCATCAAGTGGGAGTGTCCAGGCCACCTACTGCATGCCTTTGGAATGTGGGAGGAAACCCATGCAAACACAGGGAGGACATACAGACTCTGTACAGAAGCCACTTCAGCTGAGCATCAAACCTGGGAACCTCTTGCTGGGAGGTGACAATGCTTTCCACTAAGCCACCAGTGCTCGCAAATATTACACTCTTGTTATGATACAAATATTACACTGTTGTTATGATATTTCCCTCTTTGCAATTTGCTATATTACTACAAGCTCAAATTTTTTTCTATCTCAAATATATCTGTAAGGGTGCAATGCCTCTGGACCTCTTGGTTCTACCCGCTCCGTTTGCCCTGCGGGCTCACTCCGCTCCCCTACCCTACCCTCAAATCCCACCCACCCCCAGTGCATCTAGCTTTATTCCCTCATAGCCACACCCCCTGACACTCGTATCCAATTATACAATTACTACCAATACCTACCCCTCCCTATCCCCACCCACATTAACCACTAATTATCTACATCACCTATACCACTTAACCATTAAGATCCTTCTCACCCACTCCAATCCCAACTCTATATTTCACTACCAACTTTATACTCTATACTTAACTACTCCTACAGTAACTTATCTCTCTAGCTTTCATATATATCTTATCTACCACATAACCACTCAACATATCTCACAATCTAACACACTACTTCTACCCAGATACATCCAGTTAATTTATATACTATCCACTATATTCAATACTCCGCTACTCTAAGTCCACTGTTCTTTTTACCCCTCCTCATTATGCTCTCCAAATACCCCTTCACCTTCCTCCCACTATTACTACTATTCTCTTTATCCTCTTTATATCATCTCTCCCAATCTACAATTTCCACCCACTCCCAACCCTTTCGTATAACTAATCCTCATAACACTTCTTTCTCACCCTCATATTCTCTTATCTCCCCCTATTTATATTCCTCAGAAAACCTCCTTCTCTTTCGACACAAACTTATCTCCTATCATGCTAACTTTTCCACCATGACTTTTAGCAAACCCTTCCAATTCACAAAACAACCTAATCTCATCTCCTTGCTAACTACCCACATAAACCATTACATACTACACCTTACAAGCGCTCTCATATCTGGAGACATCCATCCTAACCCAGGCCCCACCACTGCTACTACTATAAATAAATCCCTATTATTCACTTCCTTAAACTCTCAAAGTGTAGTAAACAAAGTCCCAAACTTACATGCATGGCTCATACACAATAAACCTGACAGCCTCACTATTTCAGAAACCTGGCTAAAACCACACATTAAAGACTCTGAAATAGCTCCTCCTAACTACTCCATCATTCGAAAAGACAGACCTCACAAGAAAGGTGGAGGAGTAGCCCTCCTATACACTTCCTCCCTAGTAGTTACCCCATACAACAAACCTACTCCACACTTTAACAATGCCGAACTTCTCCTTACCATGCTACAAATCAATAATCATAAACACATATGTATAGCTTCCCTTTACATCCCCCCAGGGGATAATATCTCCACACTTGAACTCATCCTTTCCTGGCTATCCAGTAACATTAGTAATGAAACCATAATCCTAGGAGATGTTAATATTAACTGGCCCCTTATACAGTCTCCTACAAACCTCACTAACATCAACCTTTACAATTTCTCACAACTGATCAATTTGGTAACCCACCCTGCCAAAAACCCCTCCAATGGGAGCATATTGGATTGGATTCTAGTCTCCCACCCTTACTACTTCAACAACAGTGGCACTCTTCCCGACCCACTTGGTGACCACTTACCCACCTTTACCCACCGGCTTCCCACTATCCTTCAGCAGACTCATAACTACATCACAATCCGTGACCATAAAAACTTCAACCCATTAATCTTTTCAAACTCACTACAAGCAATTAATTGGAACTGTCTAAAAACATTATCTCTAGATGATGCAGTCTCATACTTCAACTCAACTTTCTTAAAATTACTTGACTCCCAAGCCCCTTTATGGACTAAAAGAATAAAAACTAAATCAGCCCCATGGCTCTCCAAAACTACTCTTGCTATCATGAGACAAAGAGACAAAGTCTGGGGACGCTACCATAAACATAAGACAGCACCACTCCTTAATGAATATAAAATGCTCCGAAACAAAGCCAAGAAACTCACTACTTCTGATCGTCAAAACTATTTCTCTACACTCCAAAACCAAAATAAAAACAACCCTCAGAAATTCTGGAAAAGGATCTCTACTCTCCTCCACCCCAGCAAACCGGATACTCCTACCCCAGACCCAAATACTCCAGATCATGAATTAGCCACCCAATTTAATTCCTTCTTTATTGACTCTATCTCTAAATTGACCTCCTCATTCTCTAACTCCTCTCTACTATCTAATACCTCCTCATCCACCCGCACTATCTCTACTTCCTCACCCTACTCCTCACCCACTATCTCCCCTACCCCCTCTTCTACACATTCTATCATCATTTCCTACTCCCCAAAATTTCCCCCGTCCTGACTGCCCCCTCTTCTCACTAAATCCCATACCAACATCAACTATTAAAAAACTCCTTCAGAAATTGAAACCATGTACCAATGCTCCAGATAATATCCCCTCTTACTTTCTCAGTATAGCTGCTGAAACTCTTGCCTATCCCATCAGCATTTTAATTAACCGCTCTCTACTAGAATACACAGTTCCCCAAATCTGGAAACAAGCCTTTATTATACCTCTACATAAAGGTGGTAACAATAATAACATTACTAATTTCCGCCCCATAGCCATCCTGTCCCCCATCTCTAAACTCTTAGAAAAATGTGTCCAACTTCAGCTCCTTCCCCACCTCCTAGACAACCATCTTATAACTCCCACACAGCACGGTTTCAGACCCGATCATAGCAGCATGACAGCCCACCTCTCTTTCCTTGAGGTTGTAAATAAAGCCCGTGACTCTAGACAAATTGTTTCCACCTTACTTCTTGACCTTTCCAAAGCCTTTGATACCATCTCACATAGCCTGCTCTTAAACAAACTTTCTAATCTTCACCTATCTTCCTCCTTTTTAAACTGGTTCTCTAGCTACCTATCTAATAGAAGTCAAGCTGTAAAGTGGAAAAAAGCTACCTCCTCTTTCCTTAGTACCCCTACAGGAGTACCCCAAGGCTCCATACTGGGTCCTCTTCTCTTCAATATCTTTATAAATGACTTCCACAAATCAATCCCTTTCTCTAGCATCATCCAATATGCAGATGATTCAACTATTATCTGTTCCGCCTCTTCTATCTCTACACTACAAAAACTTACTCAAGATGCTTTCTCTTCCACAGAACAATGGATGCTTTGTAATCATCTAGCTCTCAATGCTACCAAGACCAAACTAATGTTATTTACCCTTCTAAAGTCATCCCTCCTGACATTGGTACTTTCTCAATTACTACACAACACAACTCACCTCTTGAAATTGTGTCAGAAACCAAACTACTTGGGGTCCAAATCGATAACCTACTTAAATTTAACTCCCACCTGCAAATTAACATCAAAAACACACCAAAACTTGGCATGCTTTACAGACAGAATGCCTACCTCACATCTGCCACTAAAATCACTCTCTCTACCTCCTTCCTAATCCCATCCCTGCTATATGGTGCCCCACTACTAACTAATCTTCAGTCCTTGTTAAAAAAACAACTTACTTCCTGCTATAACAAAATTGCAAAATTCGCCACCAGCCAAAAGTCCTCCACCCACCACTGTCTCTCTCTCCATAACCTAAAATGGCTAGAACTTCCCAATCAACTAACTTACACTCAACTAACTCTAGCCCATAAGCTCATTCTCAACCCTTCCCTCTGTCCCTCTCTTTCCTCTGCCTTTACAATGCACCGACCTAACAGAGTTCTAAGGTCAAATAATCAAAATCTACTCGAAGTTCACAAACCAACTCATCCCCCAGGCAAAAACCCTCTTTCCTTCAGCCTCGCTCGCCTGTGGAACTCCCTACCTCCACTCATCTGCACCACCTCTAACCACTCTGCCTTCAAAAAGTCTCTCCACCTTCATCTTGCCTCACGGTGGGAATGCTCTTGTTCCCACCCCACATAACTAGCTCTACTCTACACCTGTAGCTATGAAATTTGTTCTCTAATCAGTTTTAATGTTTTACATTTATTCCATTACTCGTAGGCTTCTTCTTATTGTATTAACTGTTATGATTGCTTTTCTAAATGTGATTAGTTCTACTTTTTAGTATACATAATTATTAATAACTCTCTGCACAAAAATTGTTACTGTTAAATGTTGAAAATACATTCTGTTGGAGCTTTTCTCCCCAGGACTCCATTGAAAACGGGTTCTTAAGGCCCAATGGACTATCCTGGTAAACCAATGACAATAAATAAATAAAATAAATAAATGCCACTATTAGTAAAAAAATACATGTTTATCATAGTCATATAATGTAATAAGATTCTCTATATATTTTTCTCTTGGAAATGTTCACAATAAATAATAAAAATTGCTGAGCAATGCCTGCCTAGTACAGTGTTTTCAGACACTGAAGTGCTATTAGTTTTTCCCTTTTGTGTTGTATTACACATATTAGCACCAGCCTGCCACCTTTTTTACTCAGAAATAGCACTATACATTCACTGAGTCCCAGCTACACCTGAATGACACAAGGTTGACAAGTAATGTAATGTTGTCAGAGTATTTTGTTCCTTTGTGGAATTCAATATATCAATAAAAGATTTATTTTCTACCCATACTTAACGGTATAATGACAATGTTAATAACATAAGTGCCTGCCATGATGTTATTAGGCAGTGTAATGTCATTATTTTTTATCTTTTTGGAATTCCCCATGCAGCAACAAAAGTCTTCCTTTTCCAGTCATAAACAAATATTAATTCAGTAACAGGACTGGCAGACTATCAAAGTGCGTCCTGGCAAAATATAGTTATTATTTGTGTTCTCTTTGTACCACCACAAGCCTCATTTTGCCACCTGTAGCAGCACATTTTGACTGCCACAGCGTTCTCAACAATAGAATATGTTTTCCCTCAGTGGAATTACCAATATGAATGCAAGCTCCATTTTGGACTGACAAATAAATCCTCTAGCATAGAATGACAGTATTAGTAATAACAATGTGCATCTAATACTCTGTTCTGAGGTAGAACAGCCATATTATTTATTTATTTATTTTCTGGAATAACCCGTATCTCACCAGATGCCCTTACCTTCCAGTCACAAATAAAGATAACCAGACACTCAACAACAACATTGTAAGCCTGGCACAGTTTTTTTATACAGTGTAGCTGTTACTCATTAAACCTCTCCATAATTATTTAAATCAACACAGACCTCCCTTTCTATTTACAAATAATAATATAAATTCACTCAGTAACAAGGACTGACTGCCACTGTAATTTTAGACAGTGTAATGTTATTAGGATAGCTTCCTTTGAAAAATTCCCTTTGTCAACACAATGTCACATTTCCATTCACAAATGCTTTTATTTTGAAGAGTTAAAGCTGTAAATATGTGATTATATGATATTTTAATGAGAGTGATATAATTTAAAGTAAAACTGCTTAGAACATTTTTCTGTTAGCTGGAGTCATTCTAGCTGCTGAAAATGTTATTCTCTACATTATCAGTAATTATTTATTTAGGCAGGAGGGAGAAAGGTGTGGACTGAATTATTTCTATTCTGCACCTGCTGTGGGTAATGTGGAGAATAAATGTATCAATTCAAATTTTAATGTTCCCCAAGGCATTAATTAAAATATTTAAGTGCACAAACTTTACTCCTGCTTATTATTTACTTACTTATAGGGAAGAAACATTTCCTCCGGGGGGTCACTGCACAAGTTTAGTCTTCTTTTTTTTTTGTGGCCTATATACATGTTTGCGACAATGTATAACATCTTTTGTCTTTTTTCACACCAACTTTGTTTTATGTCTCTCACACAGACGTACTGCGCTGATTATTGCCACTCAATGCCCCAGTTATGGTCTCTTGTCCCCCACACACACCTTCTAGCAATTCACATTCATTGGGAAGTCCTTACAGGCTCCTTAGGTGAGGACTTCCTCCTCTGGGGAAGTGTTGCATTATGGTAGTTTTTGATTGGTGGTCATAAAATGGTATTATTCCAGACAGTGAATAAGAGGTTGATTGGTGGTCATAAAAATGGTATTATTCCAGACAGTGAATAAGAGGGAACTGGGCAGCTCTGTGGGACCAGTACCTTGAAACAAAATTAGTAGATAGTTTTCTCTATTCTGCCTTCTCTCACTCAACATAGTAATCTATGCATATGATCATATGGTATACACACAAGTTACAGAATCTTCTAAATTACTTTTATTATTTTAAAGACATCAAAATAACTTTTAATTTTCCTGAAAAGTTAAACATTTTAGAATGTACTGTTTAAATGTTTTTCACTGAATGTCAAAAAGGTTTAAACGATGCTTCAAATCTAAAACATTTCTACACTCTTAGAGTTAATATCACCATGTGTATGTGTGCACGCCTATTTAAAAGTTAGTTTTGCTATGTGACTATTAAAAATATAGTGCCAATACTTTTCCAAGCAAAAGTAAGGTCTGATACAAATCTTGTTTCACTTCTGGCTGAAAACATATAATATACATGCCTGCTTTAACATCTCAATAACGATTTCCCTGGAGATTCATTCAAACTTTCCCATAGCCCATTAAATTCTAGTTTATTATGTTACTTCTATACAGTTTGCTTCTAGTGGGAAGAACTGCTGTTTTCCAATGTAATAACTTCATGCTTCCTTTTAACTCAGTTTGACAACCCCTGTTTATTTCAATCTTCAGAATGCTGACATTAAATAAATCAATTCAGTCTTGGCAGAAGTATATGTAAAAATCCGTAGTTTGAACTCTTACAAAGTGGAGGAGTAGATTTGCTGAATACCTTTGTAAGTAGAACTCCCTTTCCAGAGTTTTGCCCCTCATTTGATTTCATATACATGTAACATTTGCCTCTAGAGTTTAGATTGCTATATTTTATCTTTTCCAGCTGGCCTCCCTCAGTCTGTTTACTAAACATCAAAAAGTCAGCTGCTGCAATATACCGGAAGAATACTGTTAGCATTTTTGCGGCACAGACAGCTACAAAAGGTTCAGAATGTAAGATGTAAGGGATCAGTCTAGTGTTATATCAGTCAGCAGTTGCTAAAACTTTAAATGTGCTGATATATTATGGAAATCCCCTATTAATGATCACCAGTTCATTCAGTTTATCTTCAACTATATTATTACCAAGGACATCAACAGCAAGCCTGGTGTTCACACAGTTGGGGGAGTTGTGGGTATTCTAGGTCTTTATCCACTGCTGTTCTGGAAGATCTATTTAACCAAATGTATAATCTGCTTACTAATATGTAAAATTCCATAGCTTGATGCTGTTTTATTCAGTTGTGTTTGGTTGTTTGCATGCCCTGACCCAGTTAAACTTAACAGGTTAACAATGTGAAATCAATCAAAAATTCAGGCCATCATAGAGAATTTTTAATAACTGCTAACGGTGTTGGTTCTGTTGTATTTTCTCATTCATCTAAGAATCGCTGCATTTAACATGCATAACGTTGTCTGAACTGGTTTCCTCATACAGTCATTTTCCGTACTGGTTCAGTCTAACACAAACATTTGTATATACCTAAATATTCATTGATTGTACAGTAAAGCGTCATATGGCTGTTGGGTTTCTTGCCTCTTTTTTATGTAAATCAATATGCATTCCTTTAAATGTCTGCAAGGCATTTATCAGAGCACTACATTACCACTAAAATGAATTTTACAACAGGTTACATTCTACATCCTTCATGAACAAAGATAACACTTGAAATGTTCTCATACTGAATGAGGTATCTGTCTGCTGTACTTAGATAACATTTCATTTTGTAAAATACAGCAAATGTCAAAATTATGGTCATAGAATGTTTGCTCAAAAAATATTTATTTGAAGCAACTATCATTTCTAACATTTCTCAAAAAATGGGACTGTTCAAAAAGCCTGCTGTTGGAGAACTGTGTACTACAGCTAAATAATAGCAGATTTCTTTGATCTTTTCTGTCCCCTGCTCCCTTCCAGATTAAATATACAATTTCTAAGGAGTACACTTGGTAAAATGTATAAACCATGAACTGAGCAAGGATTGGATATGTTTCCCTTATCAACCCTTAATTATACAGAGTATGAACAGTAGCAGCTGTATTTGTAGCAAGCAGTTTGCTACAGTTTAAAAAGAAGAAATATTTTAAAACAACAAAAGTAATTTAGAAGATTGTGCAACTTGTGTGTATATTATATGATTATATGCACAGATTAAAATTTGTACTGTCTCTGCTTCTTCATCGGCTTACTGGGTAATTGCTTCTTGCCACAGATGATGCTTGAAATATTTAAGATCTAATGAAGCCATCATAGCCTACCATATGCCTCTCTGTATATAGAGGGGTTATACTAATACCTGGTACAGCAAGAATGCTGACATTAAATAAATCAATTCAGTCTTGGCAGAAGTATATGTAAAAATCCGTAGTTTGAACTCTTACAAAGTGGAGGAGTAGATTTGCTGAATACCTTTGTAAGTAGAACTCCCTTTCCAGAGTTTTGCCCCTCATTTGATTTCATATACATGTAACATTTGCCTCTAGAGTTTAGATTGCTATATTTTATCTTTTCCAGCTGGCCTCCCTCAGTCTGTTTACTAAACATCAAAAAGTCAGCTGCTGCAATATACCGGAAGAATACTGTTAGCATTTTTGCGGCACAGACAGCTACAAAAGGTTCAGAATGTAAGATGTAAGGGATCAGTCTAGTGTTATATCAGTCAGCAGTTGCTAAAACTTTAAATGTGCTGATATATTATGGAAATCCCCCTATTAATGATCACCAGTTCATTCAGTTTATCTTCAACTATATTATTACCAAGGACATCAACAGCAAGCCTGGTGTTCACACAGTTGGGGGAGTTGTGGGTATTCTAGGTCTTTATCCACTGCTGTTCTGGAAGATCTATTTAACCAAATGTATAATCTGCTTACTAATATGTAAAATTCCATAGCTTGATGCTGTTTTTATTCAGTTGTGTTTGGTTGTTTGCATGCCCTGACCCAGTTAAACTTAACAGGTTAACAATGTGAAATCAATCAAAAATTCAGGCCATCATAGAGAATTTTTAATAACTGCTAACGGTGTTGGTTCTGTTGTATTTTCTCATTCATCTAAGAATCGCTGCATTTAACATGCATAACGTTGTCTGAACTGGTTTCCTCATACAGTCATTTTCCGTACTGGTTCAGTCTAACACAAACATTTGTATATACCTAAATATTCATTGATTGTACAGTAAAGCGTCATATGGCTGTTGGGTTTCTTGCCTCTTTTTTATGTAAATCAATATGCATTCCTTTAAATGTCTGCAAGGCATTTATCAGAGCACTACATTACCACTAAAATGAATTTTACAACAGGTTACATTCTACATCCTTCATGAACAAAGATAACACTTGAAATGTTCTCATACTGAATGAGGTATCTGTCTGCTGTACTTAGATAACATTTCATTTTGTAAAATACAGCAAATGTCAAAATTATGGTCATAGAATGTTTGCTCAAAAAATATTTATTTGAAGCAACTATCATTTCTAACATTTCTCAAAAATGGGACTGTTCAAAAAGCCTGCTGTTGGAGAACTGTGTACTACAGCTAAATAATAGCAGATTTCTTTGATCTTTTCTGTCCCCTGCTCCCTTCCAGATTAAATATACAATTTCTAAGGAGTACACTTGGTAAAATGTATAAACCATGAACTGAGCAAGGATTGGATATGTTTCCCTTATCAACCCTTAATTATACAGAGTATGAACAGTAGCAGCTGTATTTGTAGCAAGCAGTTTGCTACAGTTTAAAAAGAAGAAATATTTTAAAACAACAAAAGTAATTTAGAAGATTGTGCAACTTGTGTGTATATTATATGATTATATGCACAGATTAAAATTTGTACTGTCTCTGCTTCTTCATCGGCTTACTGGGTAATTGCTTCTTGCCACAGATGATGCTTGAAATATTTAAGATCTAATGAAGCCATCATAGCCTACCATATGCCTCTCTGTATATAGAGGGGTTATACTAATACCTGGTACAGCAAGACTCAAAGCATCATGGGAGGTATTCACAGTCATTATGTAAATGTGTTAAGGCTATTTGCAAGTAAGCTTAGTAAAGCCACAATTCATAAATATCACTTACTCTAAGACGTGATGACATTGAATGAGCATAAGTAAATGAAGTCATAATGAGATGCAAATGAGAAATAATGTAAACGGCATATGGTAATGTAGTTGTCTTGTGCCTACTTCTGATTCATAGTCAGTCTGTTGTGCTTTTCTGCACCATCTGCAGAGTCATTATAAAGGGTGAAATCATGCCTTTTCTATCTCCTTTTGCAATCTCTGATAATGATGTCAATTGCTGCTAGCCTTATTTCTCAATGTGAGCAGCCTGTCTTGGGTGAGCCAAAATGACTTGTGGACAAAGGCGCTCACTGGCTAAGAAGGTGGTGATATAAGCAGAGGATAACTTACTATAATTTTAACAATCAGAAGATACTTGAAAGGTTCAGAGTGGACAGGGATACTGTAAGGGTCTTAATGAGTATGTATGGCTTCCACAGGGACAATGGGTGGATGAGTGGACTTCCTGTCCTTGTGCATACAAAGGTATGTATAGCCCTCACTATACTTGCCATGGGGACCTTCCAGAGGCAGACAGGGGATACAGTGGGTATCTCACAGGCTTTTGTCCCAGGGATACTCTGTTAGTTCCTTGATATACTCTTGGAACATATGCTTCAGTACACCTATTTCCTGGTGGCACCTCAGGACCAAGCCAAGGCTAAGAGTGCCTTTTAAGGGATGGCACATTTCCCACAGTTACTCAGTGTGAAAGATTTATTTATTTATTTTATTTATTTGCAATTTGATTACCGGGGAAGTCCAATGGGCCGAATTTACCCATTTTCAGTGGAGGCCTGGGGAGAAAAGCTCCAAGATGCATTATTCGATTTAGATACAAATGATAGTTAATATTAAAGATCTTATGTAGAATAGTTACTCATAAATACATTCAATATCATGCATTGTTAACAAATTCATTAAGCTTGAAGGTAGGGATCACACAGTTTCATTTGAGGAAAACAGATATGGGTTAGGTGTGGAAACAGTTTACATACAAACCTTTTATGAAAATGTAAATATGCTTTACATACACACATCAACAGTAGAATGCTATTTACAATATTTACAAGGTTGGGCTGTGTGAGGGTAGCTGTAGGAAGTAAGAGTTTAGAGAGAAGCTATAGAAATTGTTGAGAGCTTAGATAGGCTCATAGGAAGATAACTATGAGAGTTGTAGAGCTTGGGAACCAGAGCGAGAACCCCCTTGGATTAGGTTGGGTGAAGGCAGGTACATTTCCATTTAGTGGACAGGTGTTTGAATAGTTGGGTTTTAAAGTTTTCTGAGTTTGGTATGGTTCTGAGTGTGGAGGGAAGGGAATTCCATTTTTTGCCCAGTGAGAAAGATAGGAGAAGTTCGCCAGCAGGATATTTAGGTTTATGGATAGTAATTAAGTTTTGATTTTCAGATCTGAGAGCTCTGTTGGGTGTATAAGGGGGAAGGATGTTAGTTAGAGTGGGACATTTTGTTGGGTGAAATATGAGTCTATGTGCAGTAGTGAGTTGGAAATAGTCTAGGTAGTTTGGGAGTTCAAGCCAATTCAGGGATTGTAGGGTTAGGCAGTGATGGGTGGTATTTTTAGATTTAGAGGTAAATTTAGAGATTTAGAGATTGCACCCATGTTGCAATTAGGGTCAAAAATTATCCATGGGGGAACAGTACCACAACAGGAAAGGCTATCATTCCATCAACAGTTGGGTCTATATTACATAGTCGGACAAGCAGAATGTTGACTAACCTTTTATCGACACATATGTGTCGAAGCTGCATTTCAAGGAATGACCAAATCATCGACTTTTTTCCAAGTGAAAGAAATCTATTGGTTGTTCTTTTAAATCTGCCCTTTTCCCAAATGTAGTGCGATGTCAGAGTTAGTATATTTAGTTGGGGGTGTGTGGGAGGCACAGTCCCCACATTCAGGTATGGGGGAAGAGCCCCCTACTTTGTAGTGTTTGTTTTAATGTGGTGTGCATGGTTGGTCTATCGATTATATCCATCATATCGAGTATGAAGTAGGAGAATGTAGATTCATGTTGGATTGCATAGAGTATGTTTTGTGCAATAACTTTTTTGTTTTTGAGAATGAACACTTTTTGCAAACAAGGGGTGTGGCCATGGGGGCCAGGGTGGCTTGAAATTATGTCAACTTGTTTATGCCCTACTGGGAGACCAACATTTTATCCCAGTTAGAAGGTAGACACATCATGTGTTTTTACTATTGGTTCATAGATGATTTGTTTTTTGTTTGGAAAGGAACAACAGCTGAATTGGATAGTTGTGTAGATTGTATGAACAAAAGCACATCTTTTTTAAGATTTTCCTTCACATGGAGTGCTACTAGTGTTAGTTATTTTGGACTTAGAAGTCTTTAAACAAATTGAGGGATGTAAGATAGGCTCCATCATTAGTTACAAAAATGTGTCAAGTAATAGTTTACTACACTATTCCAGCATGCATTCCACCTATGTTAAGCATAATATCATCAAAGATCAGTTGGTGAGATTAAAGAGGTTAACCACAGATCTTACAGTGTTAGACAAACTTGTAGATGAGTTACATCTTAGGGTTACACACAGGGGATATCCATCAAAGGTAGTGAGGGAAATGTTGACAGGGGAAACATTTCGTCATGATGGCAATGTTAAGATCTCACCATATTGGTCCATTTCTATGTCCTTGGTTTTTAGTATTGATAGTGATGTCATCAAAGGGGTTATAAAAAACAACTGGAGGATTTTGGAAGCTAACAGTGGAGTGAGGTCAGTTTTGGGTTCTGGTCCTTTCTTTATCAACAAGAGGGCACATCATTTTAAGGAGTTGTTGGAAGTTAGACACCATTAAGAGGAAATGAGAAATGGGGGCACATTTAAATGTATAAATTGCAATTTTTGCAGATACATAGCAGAAGGTCCATATTTTGAGGTTGCTAACAGTAGAGTCTGGCAGGTTCCAGGAGTGTTTCACTATGGGTCGACTTTTGTGGCATATTTGGTCAAGTGTTCCACATACACATCATTCTACACTGGCAAAACTAATAAGCAGCTACGAAAAAGGATGTATGAGCATTTATATCCCATAAAAAATAAAAATATGGATAAGGCACTTTTTAAGCACACTTTAACATGTTTACATTTTAAAAAAAATATTTCTGTGTAATTGATTGTGTGCCCAGCAATTTCAACGGTGATGAAGATGGGGAATTGGATTATAAAGAATTAAAATGGTAAATTGCTTTTAATGCATACAATCCACATGGGTTAAATGGTGGGGTAAATTACAAAGCAGTTTTAAATAGAAAAATGTATTATGATAAGTATAAATAAGACTTTTTACATTTTACATTGTTCTAGGTGTATACTTATTGTTCTGTCTTTTTAAATTTCATTATCGTTGTTTGTTAAGACAATTGAGGTTATTAAATTGGTTGTTTTTTTAATTTATGAGAGTATTTAAAAATGTAAAGGAATGATTTTTCTCTGTTCTGAAGAAGGCCTGTGTGTCATGGCCTTAGGCGCTTAACCTTTGTATCAATATTAAATTCTAAGTTTTTGGTGGTTCACCTTTCTTTTTTGTTTCATTTGTGTAGTGTTTTGTTGCAATTTGTTATTATTACACTACTTAGAGGATTTTTGGTATAGTTTTTTATATCTGTGTTAATATTCAACAGCCATTCTGCTGCTGATATCCTCCAAATTTATTGGTATAGTGGAACTATTTGTTTCTACTGTTGGCCATGGAAAAATGGTTTGAAAGCATTGTCAATAAGGAAGTAACATACACTGCTGTTGTTGAATGAGGAGGTTTGGGGGACAGTTATCTGCACACTGCCTTCAAGTCACCAGTTAATAGTAATTGTCATGTGTTTAATGTAATCATTCCATGTCAGAATTCAGTTTTCTGTATAAATATATGTTACTATTTATAAACCAACCTTCCAGTGCAGATGTGTGTTACTGCTGCAAACATTGGTAATAGCCAATGGCCACACCACCCCTGATTATTCCAGTACCATCATCATCCATGTCATAGTCATTCCATGGATGGAGAGGAGGTGTTCCTCTGGTGTTAATGAGAAAAGTGTTGGAGGCCAAATCCACTACTGGTATTGGTAATTGCATTCTGTCTTGCGTTGCTTCTAGCATGTCATACCATATCATTTTCCCTCTTCTAGTACTGCATTAATGTGTGGCTCCTTCCACTGTCTGCATTAATATCCATTAAAAACTGATTCCAGACATCTACCCTCTCATCCTGTTTGGGCCCCCTTTACCAAACTGGCATTTGTTATATGTCCTAAGAGCTGCCATGAAGATGCAGCTTTACTCATGGCTGAAGCTGTCCATTCTCTGGTTTGATCCCTTGTTTTGCAGCATTACTGCACCTAAAACACTTAAGAGGTAATCATCAGGCAAATAATATATCAGTGAAAGCATGCCTGCCATCCTCAGAAAAAAATATTACACAAACCCCATAATTATATACACATGCAGAGTCTCAGTCCAGCCAAGTAATGTGCTGAAGTAAATTTGCACTATTGTGAATAGAGTCACAATAGTAAGGAAAGCAGTTTAACACCTCCATTTTCCCACAAGCCCCTACCACTTTCTTGTCATCATAATAGTGTCATTTTTCATTCATCAGTGACACTCAGAAATCCTCAAGTAAAGACATGTGTATACTGAGCCAGCAAAACATCCTTGCCACTTCAGTACTTAACAATTAAATCACTACATATCTGCCATGTATATGCAGTCACTAAATGACACAAAAGTAAATAATTTTTTAGGGGATCACTAATAATTTCCACTGCTGGTGTAAAGATTTCCCATTGACTAATGACAGCTTTGCAGTACTCACTAAAGCCATTGTACTATGCTCATCATATGATTAAAACAAAACATTTCATGAAGTGAATTCTATAAATTTACATAAATTTGAACTGTTTCATATTAATTTGCAATATCTGTGTTATTGTTCTTACTTTTAAAATAGTCCGTGGTTTCCTAACTCATTTTCTGCCTAACTCAAGTAATTCTTAGTTAATGTGGCAGTGTTACACTTATTCATGTATGCAAATTAGGCTCTTTTATACTTATCTCTGTGAATTGCCGTAATACGCAAAAAACATATTCACATAATTAGCTTTAGGCTGCTGGTGAATGCGACCTCACTTCATGTGAACACACTGAGGATAGTGAAAGAGTCCGTAGCAGTTTTCAGAAGTTCCCAGCATGCCACGGGAACAAGTGGATAGCCACACTTATGCTCATAGCTGACTATGATCAGAAAAGGCAGTTTGCAAAACATGAGGTATAATCTCTGCCTATCCTAAATCAACTGTCACACCTTAACACCTCAAAACATTCAGCATTTACTAAGAGTTGGTACTCACACACACAATAATATTTATTTGTGCAAAAAGCACCCCCCAAAAAAATTAATCCTGCTGCTATACTGCATGAGTATATATACATGATATTCAGGTATAATAGTCCAAAAGCAAAGGCAATGCACAATAGGAGTAACAACTGTAAGTAAGATAAAAAAAGGATGATTTCAGTAATGACTTTTATCCACCATATAAACAAAATGTGAATGCATTCCTTTAAAACACGTGGTTAACACAGCATTTTTGGTCAAATTAAGCTTGCCAGTAACAACAGTACCTGGTCTCTTGCTCCGTTGGTTAACTGGCTTTGGTTAGGGTGATGTCACACCCAGAAGGAGTGGTACCTGTGAACCACATCCCTGTCCATACTTTCTTCATTCTGATAATGGCACATTGAGTAATGGTAGCACCTCACCTATGAAAGTACAAGGTTGCTCTTCAAGTTGGTCAATTAAGGAGACCAAAATAATGGCCTACCTTCTGAGTGATTCATACCCAGATAAGATTCAGGCATGCATAAGGAGTACTTAGTGGCAAAAATAGACATCTGTCAGAAACTGGGCAAGAACTTGTCATCCTGACAGGGATCACCTGCTCAGGTCACTGAAGCAATCACAGGTACAATGACCTACAGAAGAATAGACCTGAATAGCTGGCTGAGTGAGTTCATCAGTTAGCAGTGAGAAGGACAGAGTTCTATAGTATGTATTTTTTGGGGGGGGTCGTATTAAACATAGGTTTAAAAATTATAGTATAAGAAGTTTGAATAACTATTTCTATTTCTTTTGTGGATCTTCTGACCTGCTGGGGTTTATTTTTACAAGTTTGAATAACTCCTCAATGCATTTTATGGCAAAAATATGAGTAACTGCAAATATCTATCTATCTATCTATATATATATATATATATATATATACATATATATATATATATATATATATAATGTTATTATAAAAATGCAAAAAAAAAGCATTAACACATCTGTACACAGAACATCTGTATACAAATATATGGAATGTTTATGTGATAACATAATTGTCTGTATAAATACAAATGTATATGCATCAGCAAAGAAATATATATATATATATATATATATATATATATATATATATATATATATATATATATTTATATAGATATATATATGGGTCACCTTTATTTCATCGACAGTTCATTTCACCGACAACCAAGTCAGCAGGCCCACTTCCCTGACACTTCATTTTACTGACACTTCATTTCACCGACACTCATTTTGTCAAAAATGATATATGGCCTATTCCCCACTGTAGAGTGACCCTGGAGTTAGAATATGTAGTAAGGGGGGGGTGTGGGGGGTACAGCTCTCCACAATGGGGGGTGTGGGGGTGAAGCCCCCCACATATCATAAACGTTTTACAGTATACAGATGCATTCTTACAAGTGCAATGAACAACTATTGCCAACAAACCATTTATTATTATTTATTTATTTATTTATTTAAATTTGTTGACCGGGAGTGTCCGACTGGACGTAGGTCCATTTTCAGCGGTGGCCCGGGAAGAAAAGCTCCACAGTTAAAATAAACAGACAGTATATACATTGGATTACATAGTGAATAACAATTTACATAGCACTTACTTACAACATATTTACAGATGAAGAACATAGTACATCAGTAGACAACTAGAATCTTTATCTGTGAAGTGCATACCAGATGTTTACAAATGTTACAAGAAGAAGAAGTTTGTGCTGTATAATAAGTACTGGCTTATGAGCATCTGAGCTTGCTATAATCAAGGTAGTTAGTGGAGTGGAAAGAAAGGTAGTGGTTGGATGGGGTGGATGATATTAGAGTGGGAGTTGCAAGGGCATAGCCAGCATGTTTTTAGTTGCACTTTTAGTAAAGTTTTGAAGTGGGTGCATGATGGTATGGAGGTAATTGTGGGTGGGAGTGAGTTCCATAATTTGGCTATGGTGCAAGAGAATAGTGCTTCACCAGCAGAGTTACTGGCTTTAGTGATCTGCAAGTGATTTTTACTGCTGGATCTTAGTGGTCTGGTGGTACGATAGGGTTGGAGTAGATTCTGGAGGGATGGGACATTTAGTGGATGGTTTACTAGTTTGTGGGCGAGTGAGAGTTGATACCACTGAAGGAGGTGAGGGAGTTCAAGCCAGCCCAATTCAGCAAGTGAGAGACAGTGGTGACTATGGTAGGATGCCCCTGTGGCGAATTTGGCGATTTTGTTGTAGCAGATCTCTAGCTTGGTTAGATCACATTGCCTTAGGTTGGTATATATTGGAGAGGTATAAAGTAGGGTGGAGATAAGGTGGAAATTTACTATTGAAATCTTTGCTGCTTTGGTGAGAAATTGCTTATTTCTGTATAATGCTCCTAGTTTTATGTGGACTTTTTTTATAGTCATAGATATGTGAATGTCAAATTTTAGTTTATTGTCTATTTCCACTCCTAGCAATTTGGTGTGTTCAGTTGGGTATATAGTGGTGTTGTCTTTTGCCGTGATGTTAAAGTGAGAGTTGTTTTGAGTATGTTTGGTGGGTTGGAAAATGAGTAGTTTAGTTTTGTTTGGGGTGAGTATTAATCGGGCATCGGATAACCATGTTTCAACAGAGGAAAAGGCTTCCTGTGTGACTTTTTGCAGTTTTGGTAGGGACTGGGCTGAGCAGATGATGGTCGAGTCATCTGCGTATTGTATGAGTGTGCCATGTCTGGTGGCAGAGGCTAGATTATTGGTGTAAACAGAGAAGAGTAGAGGTCCAGGGATGGATCCTTGGGGAACCCCTATGGAGATTGGTAGTTGGGGAGATATGTCATTCTGCCATACAACGGATTGTTGGCCGTCAGACAGGTAACTGTGAAACCAGTTGGTGACCGATTGTGAGAAGGATAGTTTATTGAGGACAGAGATAAGTTGTTTGTGTGGGACCATGTCAAATGCTTTAGATAGGTCTAGGAAAGTAGCAGAGGAGAGATAGCCATTGTTTTTATGCTGAAGGATAGTGTTAGTAAAGGAGAGTAAGGCAGTGGTGGTGCTATGGTTTGGTCGGAAACCATGCTGAGTACTGGAAAGGAGGTTGTTAGTAAGGAGGTAGTCTGAGACCTGAGAGTGTATGCATCTCTCTAGTATTTTGGAGAGTGGAGAGAGAATAGCTATGGGCGGTAATTGGTTAGTTCTGTGGAGGGTCCGCCTTTGTGGAGGGGAATTATATGTGATACTTTCCAAAGTGTGGGAACGTAACTTTCTGACAGAGATCGGTTAATCAAGATGGATACTGGGTAGGCCAGAGCATCAGCTGCGATTTGTAGGTATTCACTTGGGAGGCTGTCTGCTGCTAATTTGGTGGGTTTAAGTTTAGTTAAGAGTTTTTTTATGTTGGAGGTAGGTACAGGAGAAAAAGAGAAGCCAGTGGGGAGATTACTAGTTGAAGGTGTGGGTTGGAGGGGAAGGGGGTTGTGTTGTTTAGCTAGTGATAGTATGGTTTGGGGGAAGTTTGTGTTGAATGAGGTAGCAATATTTTCTGAGGAGTGAGGGATGTTAGGAGGAGGGGTACTGACTTTACCTGGGTATAGGATGGAGTTTATGGAGGACCAGAATTGTTTGGGGCTGTGTTGTGAGGAGACTAGGGCAGACTGGTAGTATTGAGATTTGTCCTGTTTTATTAGCTTTTTGACTCTATTGCGTAGTACTAGGAATTTCTGTCTAGCTGAGGGGGTTTTTGTTTTGCGCCAGTGCTCCCAGGCTTTATCCCTGTTTTTCATTTCTGACTTAGTGGTTTTCTGTAGCCATGGGGAGGGTTGTGCTTTGGTTCTGGAGAATCTTATGGGGGCATGGTAATTAAGGATGTTCAGAAAGGTAGTATTAAAAAATTTAACTGCATCATCTAGACTGAGGAACTTTAGAGGATGCCAGTTACATTCTTTGAGGGATGAGATGAATGTGAGTGGGTTAAAGTTTAGTTTTTTACATATTTGACAGTAGATGACAGGTTTAGCTTGGTATAGGTATTTTTTGAGTAGGAATGTTGGGGAGTGATCACTGGGGCTATCTGATAAGCAGCCTGTTATATATGACTGGGGGCTCTTACTGACTAGTATCCAATCCAGGGTAGTGTGCTTGGTGGAGTTTTTATTTATCCTGGTTGTTGACTGGACTAGTTGAGTGAAGCCATGAAGGTGTACATGATGGGTTGGATTGTTGCCAGAACAGGATTGCCAGTCAATATTGAAATCACCTAAGATGATAGTTTCTTGGGGGAGATGGTGGGTAGACCAGCTGAGGAGGTTTTCTAGGGGAGGGATGTTTTGGCTAGGTGGGAAGTAGCATCCAATTATGTTGATGGTTTTGATCATTATAGAATCCCAGTATGTGGGGGGCTTCACCCCCAACACCCCCCATTGTGGGGGACTGTGCCCCCTCCCTTACTACATATTCTAACTCCAGGGTTGCTCTACAGTGGGGAATAGGCCATATATCATTTTTGACGAAATGAGTGTCGGTGAAATGAAGTGTCAGTGAATTGGGCCTGCTGAGTTGAGTGTCAGTGAAATGAATTGTCGACAAAATGAAGGTGATCCATATATATATATATATATATATATATATATATATATATATATATATATATATAACTGTAAATTATAGATATACATTTGCATGAGTATACTTAATATTTTTTCATGAAATTTATGTATTTATACGCAAACAAAAAATTGCATTGCCATATAATTTGCATTACCTTAGTTAGTAAAGTTCATGTAAACAGTTTTTGTAGAGAAAGGATTTTGTTTATGTAAGCCAGAAAAATATTTATTGGTATATTAATTGGATAAGACAGTCATATTTTCCACAACATTAACGGCATGTACAAGATAGCTGAACTCAGTCAGGCACCACTCTGTACCTCTCAGCTGTCCAGATTTTGGTAGAATATCCAGATTTTTGCCTCATATTTCTGGCCTGTTCCTCATAAAATTTGTGGTTTTAAAGCAAATCACTGAAGACTGAATTCACTAAATAATGACATACATTTGAGTTTCAGACTTCATATCCTTCAGAAAATGCATGCCAACACAAATCCTGTTATTATAAACTTTCTACATTTATAAGTGCAATATTTAAAATCTGTCACTATTTTGGAGTCTTTATCCCCACATTCATCAGAGTTTGTGAGGTATGCACCACACTCTGGTTAGAGTGGAGTTTGCAGCCTGAGCTGAATGACCAGCACATAGCTGAGTTAGACGTGACCAACTGTACTTCTGAAAACATGTTTAATTCATCTCCTTATATGGTTACAGTTATTAGGCAGAAAAATATTAAACCACACATCATTGTCCTGAAGTATATGTACTGCATCCAACAGTAATACTACTATGTTTTTTTAATGAAGGTTGAGTTGAAAGGATCTGAAAACTTCCCTGAATTGCTACATAATTCTCTCTATGAGTATAGGTTCTACCTAAACAAAATTCACAGGCTGGTAAATGAAAGCACAATTTAGGTATGCAAACCATAACAGCTTAAATTAAAACTTTGACTGAAAGTGTATGGAAAGATTACAGACAGCACCCTTTCCATAATAGACAAGCTGTGCACATATATACAAGTATATCACTTTGAAGGAAGACGCAGTCCTACTACTTCTAACTCATATTATTGGAAATTGTGACACAGTATGAGAGTTTAAATATATAAAATGTATACTAAGCAAGCAGAGCAATGATGAAATGCCTTGCATAATATTGGTAGTTGTATCAGTAATGTTAAGGAACAAAAGTTGATGTCTTCTCATTCTAGCAGATAAGGAAATAGTATAATAGGTCCCAACTGAGTAGGAGAATCTCCTAATAAGTTGAAGCAAGAATAAAATAGCAAATGCAATATTCTATCTCTAACTGATTTCATTACTGTATATAACTGCAATTATTTATCTTTGTAAGTGAAGGACTACATTGTTTTCAAAACATTTATTCCATCCATCTAAAATATATGTCAATATATAAGTTCAATATGTTGTTTTTAACTTATGTTATTACTGTAAGTAACTGCAAGTATTTATAAAGGATGGTAACTGAAGACCAACATTAATTTCAGTACATAATTGCAACCAAATATAAAAGTTATGGCAGTATATGAATGTGGTATACTGTCGTTTAACTGATTTTGTTAGCTATATTAAGATCAAGTGTTGATAAAGGGTAGTTTCAGTGCAATTTTGCACACAAAAGCTTATCAAACACAAGTATGACAAGTAATTATAATTTATGTTAGGAGAATAGATTGCAAAATGTAAACCCTACCAAGATTTCATAATAGTATACTCATTCTTCCCAAGTATGTATAAGTATTCCCATATCATTGTTCCCAAGTATCCATAAGTACTTCCCATATCATTGTTCCCAAGTATGCATAAGTAATTCCCATATTATTGTTCCCAAGTATATAAGTACTTCCCACATCATTGTTCCCAAGTATCCATAAGTACTTCCCACATCATTGTTCCCAAGTATCCATAAGTACTTCCCATATCATTGTTCCCAAGTATCCATAAGTACTTCCCATATTATTGTTCCCAAGTATATATAAGTACTTCCCACATCATTGTTCTTAAGTATGCATAAGCACTTCTCAAGTATGCATAAGTACTTTTTATGTCATTGTTCCTAAGTATGCATAAGTATTTCTCATACCGTTCTTTTACTTCAATAAAGATTTGTAGAAATAAAATAGTTTTAAAGTAAGAAAGTGAATGCTGTGTAAGATTATGTGTGAAGGTATTGTGTGCATTTTCCCTGTCGCTTCATCCCATTCTTTCTCTTGTTTTAATTACGCCTTTGTCCATTTTCATTTTCTTTCTCTCCCATTTATGTTAATTTTTGTACAGGAACAGCTCGGTTGTGTACCTCCCAGGTTAGGGAACCTTCACCATCTGCTCATCCAGGGACATCATCCCAAGGTTGGGGCAGGGGAACTGGTGCTGTAGGCACTATGACATGTGGCAGCCTGGCAAGCCTCCCTAAACAGGGGCTTCAGGACTTGGCTGAGGAAATGATGGAGCAAGTTATGGACAGACAATGTCCACCTATTGAAGCTTCTCTTCATTGTGTGGACGATTCGCTGCCCCACTTGGCACCAACCACTAAGCCACCACATGCCTATGCCCCCTCAGCATTGGGGTCTTCCACTACAACACCATCTGGCAGTGGAAACATTTGAGGCCCTGTGGGCTGGGGACTCCCACTAAACACCACTCCTCATCACTCCTTCCTTCCATTATTCTCTCTCCTTTGACCTCTTACTCCCAAGCCACACTACCCTCATGTAAAAAAAATTGAAAAACTCCCACTATAAACATAGTACCCTTCCTTTACCAATTCCTCTAGCACAACCCTTTTGTGTTCCTGCTGCATTTCCCTCATTGTTGTGTCTCCCCATTTTCAATCTTTCCTATCTCCCCCCATAATGAAAGCATCAGGGTGTCCAAATAAGTACACCCCTATATAATATAATAAACCCCTTTATTTTTTGTAATACTAAAAATAAACTATGTGCTGCCTTAAGTCTTTCAAGTGTTACTGCACGTAGTCATGTCCGTCTACAATACCCAAATATATATGAAGGCATACGAAGCATATGACTTGCACATAGTCCTTCATTTATACTTAACGTTTATCTTCTGGTACTTCACACTGTGTTTTAAAAATGCATTCGCATTTCCTTAGCACAAATAAACTGTGCTAGATATAGTTGCAGATATGTGTAGTGGTATGAAATACTGAACTAGGAATACTGTCCCATAACTTAAACAAAGTTAAGTTATCTTGTTTTTGTGTATTTATGCTGATGGAGCAAAGATAATATTTTGCAGGTTTCAAAGCTACAAAATTATTTGCTGAACATTATATTCAGCAAACCAAAATGAAGTCCTTTTTTATTTCAAGATGACATGTCTCCTCTACACTGCCCTTGTGGGAGAGCCTTCACAGTTCCAAACATGTATATTAACTCCATAATTACACAACAGTGGTTAAAAGGCAAAGCTGATTTTGGTGAATCTAGGTTTTCGGCAGAACTGATCATACCTTTGGAACCTGAAGAAATTACACTCATAGAGATGTTACAATCTGATTTTGTGAGGAGATTCTACCTCCTTTTTTCCCATATGGTCAGTCTTTCCTCACATTTATAACTTCTAAATATATTACCTCCAGCACTGCACAAATTAAGAATAAAGGGAAAAGTAGTATTAAAAAAATACACTTTTCCTTTACTCTGGATAATCAGACCTTAGAAACACCACTGAAAACCATCTACAACAATTTATTCAGCTGATGCAATTGCAGTGTGAATGTTAAACTTTTTCACTTAGAGATACATGATACTTTACGTATCAACAAAAATGGCAGAGGGCAAAATGCAATATACTTTATATATATATATATATTATTATTATTATTATTATTATAAAAACTATATTACCAGAAAATATCCCCCAGACTCTGCCACAACTTGCTGTGAGGGAAATGTTGGTTTGGTTTTGCTTTCTTGTATTTTTTGCTACTGTATTGCCTTCTTCTGGTTTGCACACTGTGATTCATTTTCCTTACACTGTGTTTTACTTGAATTCTGCTTTTAATTGCATGTTTAAACTAGGGTAGAGACCACAGTTGTGTTTGTTGTGAGTCATGCAAAAATGAAAACAGGTAAATTAAAGTTAATTACCTGTGAACTTAGGGTGAGCTAGGAACTAAACCTTCTGTTTAAGGGGTAAAATAAACATTCCAAGGCTTTACTAGAAAAGCTCACCCAGAATCTGCCAAAACGTGCTGTGAGGGAAAGGTTAGTTTGTTTTTGCTTTCATGCAGTTTTCCCCAAGCCTCCCACCCTGGATTTGTAGTGTTTTTGAACTCATTTGTCTTTCTAGTCACTTTAAAAGTTTGTATTTCCATTGGCGCCAAAAAGATTTTAAAAGGACTGTTTTGTGTGTTATCAGTAGTTCTGATGAAGTCTGCATTTTTGCGGATGAAAGCGCTTAACTGTTACTAGTGTGCTTAGTGTATGTTGTTATGCTTCTTCGTTGGTGAATAAACATCGTTGTGGACAATTTAACTTTTGTGCCTTATTCGAGTAAGTGCCAGCAAGCATATCTGTTTTAGCAGTGACGGAGAGTTTCCGTTTGTTTCGTGGATTTCTGGTGTTGCTATTGTGCTTTGGAGATTTTTATACAATGTCACTGGAGGCAAAGTTCTCACATAAAAGCACCCACATCAACACATACTGCGATATCTCATTGAGCCTCTACTTCTAAGCCCATAAAGCAAGTCACCACACAATCCAACATTCTGGTCATTGGAGACTCCATTGCAAGACACACTTATGTCCCTCTCACCAGGCTGAGTAAGAAAAAGTCACAGTCAAGTTGCTTATCAGGGGGCCAGGATCCATCACATTATGTGTGCACTCATATCATTGGACTGCAAATACCAGTATGATTCAGTCATAGTCCAGGTGGGTGTAAATGACCTGAGATGTACCTCCCTAGACTATATGAAGAGAGTCATCATGGAGTTCTCAGAATATCTGTCCTAAGCTGGTATCAGCCTAGCGCTGAGCAGCATTTTATCTTCTCCAAGGATGATGCCACAATATGAACAAAAGATGACTGACTTTAATAATTGTCTTAATTTCTACTGTCATTCTAAATGTGGTGCAATATTTGTCAGCATATAGGAGATGGTCAACAGACCACGCTGCTTTGCCAGGGATGGTCTGCATCTGTCCCCTCTAGGCTTTTGAATATTCGCTAAAACATTGTCCTCTCCCATAATACTGTTTTTAGGCAATGCCAAGCTGAAAGCACTTCTGACATAGCCAATCAGAACCAAGAAATCTTAAAGCTGTTACTGCTCAATGGTAGGAACTTAAACAAAAAACTGCAGTCTTTAGAAGCTCTCTTCACCCTCGAGAATGCTACATCTGTGCAGTCACAGAGACATGGTTTAATGCCACTGACAGCACATTGACAGTGCAAGGTTATAATGCCTTCCATAGATTTAGACCAGCTACTACACATACAGGGACTAAAGGTGGAGGTGTTTCTATTTACACAAAAAATACATATACCTCAAGGCTAGTAAAACAGGACAATGCAATTCAGTTTCTCCATGGTCAAATCACCATAGGCAAAAGCCAATATTACTTCCTTGTAAGCTATAGGTCCACCTCTATGACCTAGGAAATGGGTCTATATTACAACTTCGAACTTGTATAAGTTCGAACATTGTAATATCGAACCCAAAAGTCCAAAATTCAAAAATAGTGAAGCCACGGCACATCGATTTTTTTTTTCCCAGGGAAAAAAAAAATGGTGGGCTGTTTTCAGGGCTTTGATATTTCCTCCAATGTGGTGCGATATTGGAGTTGGTATATTTAAGTAGTTGGGTGTGAGGGGCAAAGTCCCCCACTTTAGCTTAAGTTTAAGGTTTAATTATTTTTTTTTTTGTCATGGAACAGCGATTTTTTTTCCCTCGGAAAAAAATCGCTGTTCTGTGTTTTCATTATTATTGGGTTTCGGACTTTAGGGTTAGATATTACAACATTTGAACTTATGTTAGTTTGACGTTGTGATATAGAACCTCCCCCAGGAAACCCATACCATGTATTTAAATGCATTAGAAACACTAACCATCCAACCCAATACCATATTCATGGGTGACTTTAATTACCCCACTATTAGCTTGGAATCCTATATGACACCAAATGCATAGGCACAGAGATTCCTGAATTTTGTAAACACAAACTCCCTGGACCAGATTGTCAATTCACCCACAAAGGGTGCAATCCTACTGGATCTTGTCCTCATTAATATGGGACAGTGCTGCACACCCCCTAGTGTAATGTCTTCTCCTAAAATCATACCACAAAATGGTTTCCTCTGAAGTAAAAACAAAAGGGTTGGGAGAGTGGCCTAATGGTTAAGGTGTTTGCCTTATAAACACAAGGTGCAAGGTTTGAGTCTCACACTGGATAATTGGCTAGGTTTACAATGGCTCACAAGGGCAGTTAGCTTAGTACTAACCTATGAACAACCTATGAAAACTTGGAACCCCACCTAACCCTGGAATATTTAGAAACTATTCTAAGGCTAACTGCCTACTATTAAGTGATAACCTGCCAAAATTTCAAGCCTCCATAAACTCTGAGAACACTGCTGCCTATTCAGAACTGTTCACAGAAACCCTGTGCAAACATGTTAATAGCTGTATAGAGGTACCTGTACTCAAAGGAGGAAGTACAGAACTAACTCAAAACACAAAAAACAAGCCATCCTAGTGGAGTCACAACATTAATAGGCTGTATAACAGAAAGAAGAAAACCATGGCAAAAATTAGGAGGTGCAGCACCCAGCAGGATAAAAGCACTCTCATCAAACTAAACAAACTACTTCACCAAATGCTGTTCTGAGTGTTCAAACTCAGACTATAGTGCAGTGTTGTACAAGGATCAAACATTTGCATGTGATTAACAATTTATCCTGGAAGCTTTAGGTAATTGCAACATTCTTAGCTTCCTTTCTTTCTAGTTTTTGTACCAGTAGTCAAGTAAAATAGTCAGCAGAGAGTGCTCTGAACCAGAAATTCAAGAGCATATGGTAAGAATATTATGCATTACATGTGCATTTATTATAACAATAAACACTGATAAAGTGAAAAGAGAAAAAGAGTTATGAGGCGCAGAGTGTAGCTATTTTTATTTAGCACCAGACTATTGCATGTATATAAACAGTTATCATGATTCTATAAATGTCATAGGCCATTCCACAGCATTTTAATCACTTAACCATTCACTGTGGCTTTACCCCATTCACACCAATATACTTTGACAAAAAAATCTTCCCATAATGCACATAGACAACACATATACAGTAAATGCACACTCTTTTCCCCACAAAAACAACTACACCAACATAAGTCCATTTACAAAAAAATAGAATGAAAAGAGTTGAGATAAGGTAATAAACATATACCAGCTGCAAATATTTAAGCAACAAAGAACATTATTTGGAAAAGAAACCTGATTCTCAAAGTCTGCACTAAATAAGATTCAGTTAAGCAATAGCACAAATTGCTTCACAGCATCAAAAAAAAAAAAAAAACAAAACAAAAAAGAAGACTAAAATTTGCCTCAGAACTAAAATTGAAAACAACATATTCATAAAAATGTAATATACTTACAAAAAGCCCAAATAACAAATGATGTATGCAATTAGTACATCCCACTGAAATGAATGGAAACAATAATGCAGACTAATAAAATGCAGGAAAAATGAATAACAGGAATATGTGGGTCTATATATATCTATACTTATATATATATATATATATATATATATATATATATATGTGTGTGTGTGTGTGTGTGTGTGTATCTATACATACCTCTATCTAGCTCTCTCTCCCTCTCTCTCTCTCTCTCTATATATATATATATAAAATTATAAATTTTACTTTTGTTTACTGTGATAGTCTGACTGGGCAATTCCCCTTATAGGCAGAGGCATGGAGAGTAAAGCTTGAGTACTGTAAGTTTGTTTGTAGTGCAATATGTACTGATTATAGCAGAGCCACTCTAGTTGAAGAAAAAATCAATTAATAGTTGTCACATCTGATAACAATAGACTATGCAAGGTGTATAACAATTCTGATAATATAAGGCAAGTCTATCTAATACAATCGATCTAAAGCTAATGTTATGTGGTTTTCATTTCTAAAGAACTCTACAAGTTACTCTGGGAGAGAGTAGTAGCAATATACAGTTCGCAGAAGATGAGGATGCCAAAATCAGACCACCACAAGACAGAACAGAGTAAGAAAAGAATAACATAAAGAAAGGTTTAGTGAGGCAGGAGGTATAACAAAAGAGTGACGTATTCAGGGGGAAAAAAGGAAGGATCTGGTTTTATTAGACAGTGCTGTAGTCTGATGAGTAAGTGTACTACCTAGGGTTAATAAATATCTATGGGCTATACGTCTTAACCAGGAGTAGAAAAAGTAGAGGACCAATTTTTTTGGATGGCAGTGGTGCAGCGGTAGCATTGTTACTTCACAGCAAGAGGTTCTTCAGTTTGATTCTCAGCTGGGGTGCCTTCTGTGCGGGGTCTGCATATCCTCCTTGTGTTCACGTGGGTTTCTTCTGGGTACTCTGGTTTCCTCCCTTGTTACAAAGACATGCATCTGGAGCATTTCTCCCTGGGCCGCTGCTGAAAATTGGCTTTGTTCCAAGTCGAACTTTTCCAGTAAGTAAATGTTAAATAAATAAAAAAGTATCCATTAGGTAATGCTGGTGTTTAATGAAATTATTGATTTATCTTAATGGAAGTAGACTGGATTTCCACATTATGGAGACATGGCAGGAGGAGAGAAAGTCACCTGCTGATTTTCTGGATCTAGTTACATTCAAAAGATGTTTATCTCCTGATCATAGTGTTCTGTGTATACTTTAGGAGGGTATGGATAGGCGGATATGGGCAAAGCCTGGCCATTTTTCAGGATTATAAATAAGAGTATGAGTGACTGCTAGTTGTGAAAAGACCAGACCATGAGTTCAGTCCAAGAGAGTTTTTTTTTAAGTTAAGCAGCAATGTGGTCTGTGTGGTTCACTGGCTGCAAATTTTGATATTTTGTTGTAGCACTGCTCAAGTAAGTCAGATTGACAAGTTTGTAGGTTGATAAAAATGTGAGTTCCATAGAGACAGATAGGGAGTAAGTAAGCAGTCACTGTTTCCTGGCATCATCTGTTACATATGGCATTATTCCATAGCTCTATAGGGAGTGCCAAGCTTATGGTGATTTTCTTTGCAGCTTATTTTATACAGTGATCAAATTTCATTTTTTTCATCTATGATGACTCTGAGGAGTTTAGTGTGATCTGCTATTTCTATTGCAGTTTTATTTGAAGACGCTGTGGAGAAGAAAGCTTTCTTGTTGTATGGTTTAGGTGTAAACAGTACTAGTTTGTTTTTTGGTGGGGATTCAGTAGGAGTCGCGAGTCACTAAATCATGTCTTAAATGAAAGAAGAGACTCCAATGTTAGTTTTCCGAGGGTCTTGGCACTGCAGATCAATGCAGAGTTACTGGCATACTGAAAGATGGTTGTGTGTTTACTGGATTTATGTAGGTCATTTATAAAACTGTTGAACAGGACTGGGCCAAGGCTAGATCCTTGTGGAATGCCTGCAGATACAGGGTGGAAGGAAGAGATGTCAGTAAGCCATTTGACAGCCTGTTGTCTAACATACAGATAACTGACAAACTCGAAAGAGAAAATGCATTGAGTCCTAAAGAAGAGAGTCTATTTAGAAGTCTAGGGTGAGACACAAAAGGACTTGGACTGCTCAAACAATAATGACGATATAAGGTTACCAGCATTTCTGTATTTGTAAATAGGGGTAGAGAAATCGAGGAGTTCAGTGATGGTGTTATAATGCAGTCGAAAGCTATGCTTTGTAGGAGAGAGCAGTTTATTGTCAAATACAAAGCTGATTAATTGACCATGAATACATTTTTCAAGATTCTTTGATTAAGGAAAAAGAATATCAATGAGCCAATAGTTGGTGAAGTCAGTTGAAGTGCCACCTTTAAGAAGTAGCCGAATGTAAGATTTCTTCCAGAGGTTGAGAACATAGCTTTCTTTAAATGACTGGTTGATTAAGATAGCAACAGGATAGGCTAGGGCATCTGCTGCTATTTTAATATATTCACCTGGAAGGTTGTCAGGGTCAATGATAGCATCCAGCTCAGGTGGCAGAGGATTTCTAGTGAGACCATCAGGAATGACTTCCACACATTCTCAACGAGATTCTGCCAGACCAAACAGTGACTTGGGCTGGGTGGTATCGCTCGGGCTATGCTCATCAAGAGTACAGATATGCTTATCTCATTCGGGTCACTGATGGGAGATGGATAGAATAATTTGAAATAACTCTGGAAAATGGTGGGTATCCCCTTTTAAACAGGTAGTCCCAGAAAAAAAAAATGGTTGGATTAGTTCAATTTCTGCAGGTGAAGTCACTGCAGTCATTAAACAGTTCTACTGTGGTAAGGATAGGATTGGAGGAGATCTGGTTAGAAATACTGAAGATATTGAATATTATTGAAATGTCAGCATTACTGTAATTCTTCAAAGTTGCGTGCAAAGTGGGGCAATAACTCTTGATTAGCATCACATCTTCACAAAGAGGGGCAGGAGATATTCAGTTACAAATAGCTCACACTCCCCTACTGCCCTTAGAAAGCTAGTGATAAATAGAAACTAGTTGTCATTCAACAGTAAAGCCTCTGATTCAAGATAACTAAAACAGATTCTATCACGGCCCTGGAAAAGTGGATCCACTCTTTGCCCTTGCATACATATTAAAGGGGTCATGGAAGTTTGCCCAAATTATCTTAGGTGTTTTGGGAAGATTTTGCATCGGTTTTGTGTCCAGTGGACACTGCTGCATACTGTTTGGGCCATGAGTTTAGGGATAAAAACTTGAGCTCATGTTCCTGACATTATACAGAGTTTTCAACATTAATACACTATACTGGTCTATATCTTTGTCATACATGTGAAGAAACATATCCTCAAGTGATGAATAGACTACCAAATTTAATTCTTCAATTCTATGATTGTGCTGAATGAATACGCTGTTTTCTGAAATTTGATAAGCATCTTATTTTTTATTTGTCTATTTTCTTTGTTTTACCTCATGCAAAGTATAAATGTTGAAAAATGTTACTATTCGTTGTATGTGCTGTATTACCTGCATTCATGTCAAGTGCTAAGATTTTTTGTACTTACCAGACAGGCCTAAAATGGTCTAATGGGATCACTGTTCTACAAAAGAAGACAGATTTGAATAAATAAACAACAAACTAACTCACAAAATAAATAAGTCTGACACATAGATGGCAGAACTGGAATCTCCAGACTGTATGCCTTTTTCTTCTTGTGCTCAACTTTTTTTATTTTAATTTATTTTATTTTTGTTTATGAACAGGACTACAAGGCCTAAATAACTCTGGTGTATGCACCTTGGAAATGTGAAGGTTATGCCTTTTTTTTTTTTTTTTTGCAGATGACATTGTCCAGATAGTCCAAGAAGTCTTGCTTTACAATTTACAGTATTTCACTGCTAAGTGTAACTTGGTTTGGAAGAAAATCAGCACTTCCAGATCAGAGATCAATGTTCATAGGATCACAGGATAATAGGAGTTACAAGGCAAGTCAGCCAAGAGGCCATTTCTGCCTTGCCCATACCCACCCTTATGCCTTATCTCCCTTTTCAAGAGCAGGCAGGCCAGTTATAGCAGGTGTGAATTTATGAATACCAATCCAGCTGTCCAGTTCCTTTTTAAAGGCTGACATTGTGTCACTTTGCTTAAGTTGGAAAGGAAGTTTGTTCCAGAGAAAGGAAGGGTGACTTATTCATACTCAACTATTATTAGGAGAACTAGCCATGCACGACTACTGCTCGGGGTCTGACTAGCCACCTCTCAGACAAGATTTTCCCATCCCAATTATTCTGCCTCACAGGAGAGTTTAAACCAAGAGCAGAGATTAATAGAGCATGAAAATACTGGTTTATGTACAACCACTATTAGTTAAGCCAATATAGCCAGTGTCTCCCCTACCCAGCTGGTTTTACCTTACTGCTGCTAAACAATACATTAAACTCACTCTTTCTACTATATCCTGTAATACTGTAGGTTACCCTGTCTTCAGCTGAGCAGCTGTCCCCCAAAACTATTCTCCCTGGCCTCACTTGAGATATATACTGAATTTCAATGTATTTCTTCCTAAAACTAAGCAGCAACATAGCAAGCAGCAACCTTGCAACCAATCTGATGAAAACAGCCCAAAGATTAAAAAATATTTAACATCAGATTTTGATTACACTGCTGCTGAATAAACAGGTAGGTTTTTATATATTATCATAGCTCAGGACCTGACTCTTCTTCAGGGACTAGCCCCACTCCACTCAGGCCACACTACAAGTGGCTTCTCTATGCCCAACCCACCCCAATATCATTAAAATTCTTGGCCAAAACATAACAGCCACTATTGCCAACCAATTAAAACCTAATAAATAAACAATTAATTTCAAATCAGGAAACAACAATCTTTTTCTCCATCCTTCTCTTATCAACCCACTCCCCAATAGGTGCATCCTAATATTTTTGTAGTTTTTTCTTCCCATTTCCTCTCTATAATATTTTATACAACTATTTCAGACCTCCCAACAAGCATAAACATCTACTTCCACTAATAGGAACTTTAGGGTATTAATTACCTATAAATCCTGCACTACCTACACTTACGCCACTTCCTGCACCAAAACCTACTTACCCCATCTCCACAGATACAAGTCCCTAATCTGACCACTCCTCTTCAGCACAGATAAAATCCTACTCAAAAAACATACATTACTGGCCAACACCAAGTACAAAACCCCAGATTCCAGTACAAAAAAAGGATTTGCCATAACCTCAAAAACTCCACCACTTACCCTAATCAACTAATAGAGCCGAGATGTAGACATAAAACCTGGCCCAACAATAGCCCCACATAAACAAACCCAATTCCCAACCCACCCAAACCCCCTTCTTAAAAACTTAGCAGTCCTCTAAAACACAGCCCCCACTTTCTTCCTCCAGCCTACAAATATATAATCTCTATGTCCACAGCTTCTGCAATAAGATATCTGACAGTCATACATGAATTGAATTCCATCAACCCCACATCTTACTTATCACTCAGACCTGGTTAAGACATGAAATTAAAGATGAAGAAATCATTCCTCCTAGTTACACCATCATTAGGAAAGATCATATAGGTAAACGGGTTTGGGTGTGGCCATCATCTTTCAATCCACCTTACAAATCCATATCCACCTCCCAACTATTTCACAATGCAACAATGAAGAAATACTACTAGCCAAACTCTACCTAAAGAATCAGAAATCCATAATCATTTGTAGCTGCCTTCACCCCTCCTCTCCCCAAAATGCCAAGACTACCGAAAACATACTTAGCTATCTATCATATTCTTTCATCCAAGAAACCATCCTGCTCAATGACCTTAACATAGATTGGACCTCTAAAAAGCTTAACTCTGTTCCGTATAATATTAATCTCTATCATTTCACTCAGCTGATCTAAAAACCGACCCAATTTGACAAAGTATCTGAAAAAACAGCCATACTAGATTGCATACTCTCAAGCAAGCCTGAAAAAATTAAACTACCAACACTTACCCAGACTCACTCAACAATCATCACCCCACCTACATCAAAAGAGAATATCACAAGCACCCCCCCCCAAACCCCTATACTTCAACTCTGAGAAACAGACATGGAAACATTCCTACAATGGGATTAGGCCAGGCTCAGAGGGAAGATGACCATCCTGTTGTAGAAGGAAGTAGTAGTCCACAAAACTGACAGGCCAAAAAGAGCCATAAAGAAGATAGAGTGGACTGCTGAGGATAAGGAGGAAATTATGTTTTGTTACTATTATTCAAGAAGCCCAGAATTTCCAGATAGAATATATTCAAAAAGACTGAGAGAAAAATTAGAGTAAAGAAAAATACTTGTAGAAAAAAAAAGGTCAAAAGCTTCAAATGCAGATAGGTGTTCATTAATACAACAGATACATGAAAAGCATTACAGTGATGAAGAAAACTTTAGGCCACCTGGAAAAAGAAGTGATACAAGAAATGCAAAAATATAAAGAACAAAACCCAGAGATTATTAAAAGGTAAAAAAGAAACATGGACATGGGATAGAAAAGAGATATGATATGGTGCAATATTTATGCAAAGTTGAAAGCCAAACTAATCAATAATAAAAAAGCAGCTCCAAAAATATTTGAGGAGAAGTGCAGACAATGGCACCCAGCTATGAAAAATTTCACTATACAAAAAAATAAGAAAACAAGGTGGGAGCACGGGATTAGTAAGGTAGAAGTTAAACAAACAGAAACAGAAGTTATGGAACACCTGCAAAGTAAACAATTTAGTGTAGAAAATCCAACACAGGTAATGTAACAGCATGATGGAACAATGGGTCCCCAAATTAAGGTGACACGGGTGGAGTTGGAGACATATGAAGAAGAAATATGAACACAGGAAAGAAAAAGAGATTTAATATGCTGAAATATTTATGCAAAGGAGAAAGCAAAGCTAATCAATACAAGAAAGCAGCTTGAAAGATATTTGAAGAGAAATACAGGCAAAGGCAGCTGGATATAGTCATAATACAAGAATAAGAAAACAGAGGGGGGGAAAGTAAAAAAGAAGATTAGTAATGAAGAAAGTAAAGAAATGGAAACTGAAGTTTTATGGATTACCTGCAAAGTGAAGGAAGTGTAGAAAATCCAACACAGGAATTTTCACAGCATGATGCAACAATGAGTTCCCAAACTAAGGAGAAACAAGTGGAACAGGATGCATCTGATGACTTTCCACATGATGCTCTGGAGCCTTCAGTAGGAAACCAGTATAAACAATCAATTGAAGTTACACAGCAAGGGAAGGAGCAGGAAACAATGACAACTGTGACGCAGACAATGTTGTGGAGTTATGGGCCAATGAGCTCCCATATAAAGGAGCAGCAGATGACATGGGACACAGCTAAGGAGGATACATCACAGGAAGATGTTCTGGAACTTTTTGTAGAATGCCCATAGGAAACAGAGTGCAAAGAACGTGCTCTCACTTTAGAAGAAAATCATCTATGGAAAGAGTTGCCTGATTTAACAGAGATGGATAGATATAATAAGATTGATGAAAGAAATAGATGACAGAAAGTAAATAAGACCCAAAATGTTAGAAGTTTGATAAAACAGATGAACACAGTAATCAAGACTATTAATAGAAATTCATGTGATATAACCAAAGTAAATAGAATATATTACTGTGATGCTAAATTAATAACAAATGAAGTCTTACCAAAAAACACAGAGCAATAAGGGAAAGGAAAGGAAGAAATAAAATGCAATCATAGAAGCACTGAATATTGAAAACTATAAAACAATTAGGACAAGAAACTGCCACTGTTAGAAAAATATAGAACAGGGAACAGATCAACAAAGATACTCACTGTAGATAGATGTCATAAAAGCAATGCACAGTATTAGAACAGACAGGGATTTATTATACACTACTGCAAATAATAAACTAAAGCTGTAAGTGCAGCAGAAAAAACCTGGAAGATATGCAGATAATTTTAAATGAAAAGAACAAAATGAGCAATTCATCGATGACCCCCCCCCCCCCCAAAAAAAAAGCTTCACAGAAAACAGTGAAACAAAGTAAAAGGAACATAAACACCATTAAAAAAGAAGAAATATACACTTTTTGGAGAGATATTTATGAAGACCCAGTAGACTATAACAAAGATGCTGAATGGATAGAACAATATAAAAGAAACAATAAGGAGTTCAAATGTACAAGATATGAAATGGGATGAAGTAACAGTCAAAGAAACTGAAATAAAATTAAGAAAAGCTCCTACATGGAAAACCTCAGTCCCAGATGCAATACCTAACTGGCTAAAAGTATTAACATCTTTACACAAAGATTTAGCCTTGAATAAAAATTACTTACATGCGCATCCTGAATGGACAACAACCTGGTTAACAACAGGAAAAACAATACTACAATACTCCTCCTTAACAGTGAACCTGTAAGTCCTCCTAAAAACTATAGACCAATAACTTGTCTTCCGACAATGTACAAACTATATACTGGAACTGATGCAGACAGAGTTGATATCATTTAGAAGAAAACTCAATCATGGCAATATAACAGAAGAATAACAAAAGAAAGTCATATGGAATAAAGGATCATTTGTTGCTAAATAAACTCATAACAGAGAATTGTAAAAAGAGGAAGAATCTAAGCATGGCATGGATACATTACAAAAAAGCATTTGACAGCATCCCATATTCATGGATAAAGGATTACTTACAGATGTATAAGATACATCCTACATTGATCAATTACATTACAGTAAAATGAAACAGTGGCAAATCACTATGCAGTTAAACCATGACAAGGGACAAATTATTATCTCAGGGATAACAATTCAAAGGGAGATAATCCAGGGTGATACTTTGTCACCACTATTGTTTTGTTTTGCTGTTAACCCATTAAGCTGTTTACTTAATATATTAGGTCTTTGTTTCAATTTGGCTCCCAGAAGAGAGCCTTGCTTAAAGACTTCTCATCTGTTTTTTTTTTTTTTTTTTGTGGATGACATAAAACTGTATAGTTCACCGGATGAGGAATTGAAAGCACAATTGCAAGTAGTTAAAACTTTCTCAGATAACATAAGAATATCATTTGGGGTTGATAAATGTACAAAAGCAACATTTAAACCAGGAAAGTTGCATTACCAGCAAAATATCAATTTGGGACAAGAATGTGATATAAAGGATCTTGAGCAAGAGGAAATGTATAAATATTTAGGAAATGTTTGGCAATAAAACATGAGCAAATGGGAATACATAAGTAAGGAATACTTCAGAAGACTAAAACTTATATTGAAAATGGCCTTGATATCTAAGAATAAAGCCATGCTATAAACCAATTTGCTCTTCCTATTCTAAACAAAAGAAAGAATATAAGAAGAAGGATCAGATAAGAAGGAAAGAAATGTAGAAAAGCCATAAATATAATAGCATGTATAGAGACCTCCTGGAACAACCCGATGTCGGTCAAGATTTGATGCAGAAATACTTAAGGAGAGGCGAGTTGAAACCAAAAGTTGAAAGATTAATAATCACAGCCCAGGATAGTGGGATATCTATATATTGGTTTACAAAGTCCATTGAATATGTGGAAGAAACAGACAAATGTAGGTTCTGTAAAAAAGAATTGGAAATGGGTATGTTTTCAGAGACCACAGATGAGGTATTCTTTGTTTTGAAGTGCATGTTTAATACATGTTCTTTTCTGTGAGTTGGTGGATTGAGTCCCTCCGATATAAGTAGGCTTCATATATTTGTCACTGGGGTGAAGATGGAACTAAATTTGTTTGCCAGTATATTCGCTATATCCATTGGATCAGAACAGTAGTATCACTATGAGTAGGTTCTGGGCAGACATAACTGAGGAAGGATTTTTAGCCATTTATGGCTGTTTTTTCTAGTGTGAATTCATGGGCATCTTCATGTTTCTGATGACTTTTTTTGGATTTTTAATTAAATTGTTTGATGTCATCTATGATATGATAGTCTTTTGTTTTACTGTATAGGTTAAGGGATTTATTTCTTTTGTTGCTTAATTTATTTATGGTAGTGGACTACCACTATGGTTTGCACTCATATTTCCCAAGTTTGGATCTGTTTTATACTCAAATTTAGAGACATCATCATAGAATGGTAGGATCGGTGTATGTTTGAAGTCCTTGGCTTCTGTGACATTTCAGTCTGTTGGTTTTATATTTTGATACAGGAGGGTACTTGTTTGTTGTTGGGCTTGACAAGAGAGGGGGATACCATGGGAAAACTGCATACAGATGCTAGGCCAACTATATTCTGTACTCTGGTGGGTTCCATAATAATCTGATCCAGGAAATTCTTGTTTAATTATTCTAATAATTTTGTGCATCCTACATTGGTAGTGTAGGTTTCCCAGTTTAGAAATGGATAGTTAAAGAAAGTTTCTCAGGATAATAGTGCTGCTGTTTATGGGGAGTTCATCAAGGATATTTAGAAATCTCATATGATTTCAGGGGACATGGATCGCATCCTCTACTCTGATCATATTTAGCGTGATTTGAATCTCTATAAATTCTACTTGTTGGTCTTTAGGTATCTGTCTGGAGGTAAAATCATCTCTAACAAATATGGATACACCACCAGAGTTCCCACCAGGCCTAAAGGAGTGGTAAGCACAAAACCAATGCATTGTGGAAGTGCTTTTTGGGCTCTTGGAACGGGTTTCTGTGGCTAGACACAGATGGATGCACTCCAATACAAGATGATTTGAAGATCTTTTAGTTTGTTATTTAAATGTCTGGCACTGAGTTGGGCCACCTTGATGTGGTTCAGTCATTGTTTGATTTGGAAGTTCGGCAGTGAGATCTAAATGCATCTGGACCTTGCCTAAAAAAGATACAATGGGGGCAGAAAAAGTTTTCACCAGTATATAGAAGCTTTAGAATGAAAGGTAAAAAATATTGTTGGTGAAGCAGGTATGGTTGTTAATCATTTCTTCCTCTGCTGACACATATTGTACCCCCCCCCCCCAGAATTACACCAGCTATTTAGCCAATTGTTAAAGCCAGTCATCTTTTATATATACCTTAGCATCATTCTTGGTGATAGAAGGATCCCACTCAATACCAAGGTGTATTCTGCATCTGTGACATGCACAGAGAGCTCTTTTAAGTCTTTCTGCATAACCCTCAAGGTTCTGTTCATCAGGCCATTTATTCAAACATGGACCACCAGTATTTTGTAATCCTTATTTGTTAGGTTAAATTGTTCTTAGAGGCCTTGAAATGTTGGCAAAATCAGTTTCTGAAAGACAACTCACTGTCACCCTGCTCTTGACCAGTCTTATGAGCGTAAACTTTGGATGATTCATTAGGGATTTATGCATCAGTTGTATGTTTCTGTTTGTGTATTTTTTCTTTAATTTTTAATTAATTTATTTATTTTGCAAAACAACTTTATTTGCAAACCTGGGCAACACATCAAAAATTTAAAAACATACAAATAGAGCAAAATGAATGTACATATCACAACAAAACAGCATCATACAGAGATCAGAAGACAAGCATATACAAATATAAACGGTTGGTTGGGATGGTGGCCTAATGTTTAAGGTGTTTGCCTTGCAAACACAAGGTGCAGGGTTTGAGTCTCACAAGAGATAATTAGCTAGGCTTAAAATGGCTCGCAAGGGCAGTTAGCTTAGTACTAATCTATGAACCTATAAATTAATATTACACCATGAAGATTGCATAGTACATGAGCTGGGTAGCAGTTATCATTTAGTCTCCCCTTCAGTGGTAAGCTGCACATTGTGGGACTGACTCAACCCCCTGCTTGCATATGGCACTTGACTTCTCCATTTCCGCTAACTCTTTAAGCCAGGAGACTAGCTCTTTCACTGTAGGACAGGCTCTCTGTTTCCACTTCTTTGTTATAAATTTTGGCTTATGATAAAATTGTATTAACAGAAGCCCACACTGCCAGTGGCAATGAGCCCCTAGTTACTTCCAGCAGAAAAAAGTTATGGCTCAGAGGCCAGTGGCTACTCGCATTTCCTATACAAGAGATTTAAACAGAGAGGTTAGGGCAGTCCCAAAATGCATGTCGCCAAACCCCATAGTCCAGCATCTCATACTTCCAACACACATCCAAAACCTTAACTTACATTCAGGCTAGTTATTGATGTGTATAAAAAATCTTATATAGACATTGCCATCCAAAAAACAATAGCATCTGGAGTTGGTGGCATATCTTGGTGCAAGTTGAATGCAGCCCATTCCTGACTGGTTATATTGGCCTGAACATCCACTACCCAGGTGAGCCTAAAGCCTTCAGTAATGATAAGATGCCCACCAATAGCCATCTTGTACAAATGTACAATTTTGTCTGTGGGAGAGCATTGTTATTCCTGTTGGCAAAGACCTATGACACAAAAGTTGCTGCAGAGTCAGCCAATTGTCTGCGATTAAGCATATTCTACAGCTGTCCCTTCAATCAGTTAAATAATGGTTGTGGTGGAAATGCAGCATGAAATAGATCAGATAACCGAGGCCAGGATATGATAGAATCTCCAATTAGTTACTTCCAAAATTACAGATCTGGAAGTTTACCCAACTTGCTATGGATCACTTGTGTGGCATAGCAAAAAAAAGGTGAATATTTATAGGTATAAAAATGCAGCCCAAGTGGTCACTCAGTGATGCTGAACAGACCACTTGTATGCCTCAAAGTGTATACAGATAACAGAACAGGGAGAGGGGTGTGCAGGTGTGCCAATATACATAGTATTTAAACCTTCTAAAACAGCAGTCCAATCACCCAGACCTGTTAAGGCAATTTGTTTTCAAAATGGAGAGCAGTCTGCTTGAATGAACCCTCAAAAAGCCTTAAATTCAATAACTCTGATGTATAGTTCCAAGTATGATAGTCCCACACCACCTTCTACCCGATGGGTGAGCTTCTTGAGCCCATATAAAGTCTAGTATAACGTTGTGAATCTGGGTTGTATCTTTATCTGAAATGCAATGTTTCTGTTTGTATTTATAGTTGCTTTGGTTGCTTTGTTGTACTGGATTTGGGCTACCCTGTTTCCTGGAGACTTCTTGTGATGTTTACACCAAAATAGTGTAGCTGTGCTTGGTTTATGCTGGGCCCTGCTCTTAACAGGCCATTAAGGATTTATTTTAATGGTCTTGATGTAGGATAGTTTAACATGGGCATGTATGTGGATGACCTTCCACTGTGGGCCAATGTTCAAGAGGTGTTAGTAAAATGGATTAGATTAATAAAAGCACTGCTATGATAGCAGGATTAGACAAAATATTTTTAGAGCGATGACTTGACAAGTAGCACAGGAAGCTGTGGGACCTAAGGAAGTACTGAGACCTAAGGAAGAAGAAAAGAAGAACCAAAGGGCAAAAAGTCCTTTGGCTGTCAGTTTAAATGTATAATGCAATGGAAAATAAATATAATTTGAGTAAATTTGGTTCTAATACTAAAAACACTATGCACATTAGAAGTCTAGTCTCCACTAAGAACTCTAGTTCTTAGCTATGAGCTCAGTTTAGATGTGCAACTTTGACTGATAAGTTCTTCAATTTGTACAGTTCCTGCTAGAAGTGTGACTAACTATGGTTCCAGGGGGGGAATTTGAAACAGAAAATGCCTGTGTCTGTTGAATAAAACATTGTATTACATCCAGAGGAGCACCACCTGGCACAATTAAACTCAGAAGATAAAGTGAAAGAACCAATAAAAAAGCACCTAGAACTCCATGTAATAATGCCCACTTCTCAGAAGCAACAATAAATTATGCCCTCCCACAAAAATAGCCACTGTTACTTTCAGCATCTTTACAGCCAGACCGGAAAAACTACTAAAACTAAATTAAATGTAAAAGTGGAAACAAAAGTGGAAAATTGTAGGAAGAAAACTTTGTTTAACAAAATAGAGATGCTGTCTACTACAGTAACAGGGAGGGCACTTAGTGTAACAAAATGAGATGCCATCTATTGCAGCAAATGATAGGCAACTGTAAACTACATTTTATAAGCAACTTTGGTCAAATAGACTAAAAACTGCCATTTAATGTTAAAAGTATTGAAAATGGAAAAGTACCAAAGGAAGTGCAATCCAACAATAACAACCAGACAACTGCTTCAAACACAAAAACAGCATCTTTAGTCAAAAATGTAAAATTTAGTAAAATAAGCTATAAAATACAGAAAACACTAAATGGCATTAAGAACAATGTAATACACATATGTTCCTGATTTTTCATGACGTTTGTGTTTAAAACATCAGAAAACTCTTCTCAGCACAGGTGCCCCAGCACAACCCTCCTGAAGCCCTCAGAAAAGATACCAGGCAAATGACTGCCAATCCAATTAAAGTGAGGAAACAAAATAAAATAACCAATAAAAAACAGCTAGAACTACAGCCACCCCTCATAAACAGCAACAAATTCAGAATATCTAATACTGCCCTCAGCAAACTGAAACTGCAACTAAATGTACAATTAAATGTAAAAGTGGGAACAAATGTTTGAGCAGAGGAAGAATTTTTTTTCTTTAACAAAATGGAGCTTGCATCTAACACATTAAAAGAGTGAGAACACTGACTGTAACAAAATGTAGATAAAGCCAACAATAGCAAATTAAGTGTACCTTGGGCCCTAGGCTGTTTTCAAACCCTCGACCCCCACATGGATTTTTAGGAATATGCATAAAGGCATCCACATGGATTTTTAGGAACATGCATAAATGCATGTGTTCTCTTGGCTTCACCTTCCTAATTATTTTAAATTATATTTATTGTTTAATACAGAAACATTTGTTGAGAGGAGTTTTAAATTTATAGTTTTGAACATTTCACTCGGTAAGCAGTAAAATAAAATGATTGAACTAATAATGACAAAAGCACCCATTTTACAAAATTGCAACCATGAATAAGCCACTCAAACTCCTGTCGTTATAGTCCACCAAGACGTGTGCTCATCAATTACAGCCACTAAATCAAATGAGTACTCATCACGTCTGATTGCAGTTCAACAGGATCAGTAATTTTTATCCACAGACCTCTTCCACACAAACCCATCAATTATAGATACATTGTTGACTGCATCCTTCTCAGATGTCTGTGTCATAATTAATAACAATAATAGTGGCCAAAGTCACATATTTCAAATTTGCTTCACACAAACAGACAATAACCATAGTATTCCAGTTTAATTTGCACATACACATGCACACTAGTCCTGCAAATCCAGATTACAGATTGTTTAAAAATAACTGGATAACAGCATAAGATACTTTGCATCCACAAATAGCCCCCGGACCCCCACCATCAGTTATATCCACTTTGTTGACTATGCATACCACTTATTGTTATGAAGAAATAAATGGCATCTATTGTACTGGTAGCTTTGAAGCTCTGCATGAAATTATTTACAGATCTCTAGCATCAAACCATAAGCCCCAGCCATGTGTAGCTCAGTTTAAATGGAAGAGCGTTTAACAGAGAAGAACATATGCTAAGTCATATGCTAAGTCAATATGCACAATCTGTCCTGATGTAAAGGTCACCACTGAGAACTATTACCAGTGCAGAGGTTACTGTTGGCAAACAACTTTACATTTCAGTGCTTCATCTACAAATGCAGTGTCAGCTGCCCTTGAAGAATAACTTGCCTATATTTCTTTTAAAAATTGCTGTGCTGATGATATTGTCATAACATTTCCTGAACTAGATCAGCTATGCAATCGAAAATGGCTGACAAACAACAACAATTCATAGTTACTAGGAATTCAGTCCAGGAGATAATTAAGGAGCTTAGCCCAAATTCTCAATTGTTCCAAAGCACTATCTGTGATTTGGTCAAAGTCACACAGTAGGTACATGAAGGTGGAAACATTCACACCATGTACCCCTGCCACAGGAAACAGTTCATTAACAAGTTGGAGCTTTATTCCTTTGCACTAACTGCCAGAGTAACAGTTTTTAATTAAATGCAGAAATCCTTTACATTCCTAACTTGTAGAAAAAAGTGTATCACAGTAATATGCAACAATGACTACATAATGGATGCTGAAATCAGATAGTTCTGATCATCACTCCAGATAATGCAGACTATATGACTATATGACATGACAAATGTCGACCCCTTTGCATTTGCTGGGGGCTATAAGATAGTACTGCAAAATGTAATAATATATTGTAACATGTTTAGACCATATTACACAATACATGTGTACTAATGAATTAACTCAGTCTTGAGTGCACAATCCATGTGTATTAATGAATTCATTCATTCTTTAGTGCAATGAAGAGAGCAAAACAATTAAAGGCAATATAAAAATCCTGCAGCAGATTTTGATTATCAACCCACAAGTCGTACAGCCTGTTTGCCACTTATAGTATAATCTATCACTATCTTTCTATTACAATAACAGCCAAGTGACTATAAAACAAACAATATAAACAAATATAGTCAGACAGACTGAAAACTGCAATTTAATGAAAAAAGGGAGGGGAAAAGTGGCAAGGACGTCTAATGCAATGACAGTCAGGCAACTGTTTCTAACACAAAACTGGCAACTTTAGTCAAAGTATAATTGTTATAAAATTCAGTAAAATGAACCATAAAATACAGAAAACACTAAACAACTTGAAATGTGGTAGAAGAACATTCCTCTTACTGCAAATGTGAGTGATGCTAATTCTGTGGCTGAGGATCCCCACAACAATCCATTATTAGAAGTAGTATACACACACACACACACACACACACACACACACACACACACACACGCACGCACGCACGCACGCACGCACACACACACACACACACACACACACACACACACACACACTAAGCTGGGATGTGGTATGCAACTTTCTCACCCTCACATCAGTTGGGAGAGCAGTATGGCTTGCCTCTCTGCAAAAAGACTAAGTATAATAGCAAATGTCATAATTCACTGTTTGAATAATGTGTTTAGGATTAGTGAGAGAGAATGGTTGTAGAAAGGATGAAAAAACTGGTTCCACAAGGCACAGAAGTGTGAGGGAAAGGCCAAAGGAAAGTAAGTCCTTTCGGCAGTGAGGGCACCTGGATTTAAAAAAAAAAAAAAAAAAAAAAAAGAAAAAAAAAGTTTGAAGAGTGCAACTACCAGCCCTGGTACTGCTTAGGATCTCAAACTAGGAAGACAAATAAACTCTTCTAGTGTACTATTCTGCAGAGAATGCATTTTCTTAAAAGAAATATTTTGAATACAATGAAAAACATAAGTATGCTACCTGTAAAGTAGTTTATATACAAAACTGAAAATAAGGTATTGGAATAAATTAACATGCAAAACTTCTTCCTAAACTTAATTTTCCCATGAATGATTCATTGCAAGAAGTGGCTAACATATTTGAATGAATGGAGGAAAGTAAAAGGTTACAATTAAATATTAGGTTTATCATTATGCCATTTGATAAAATACAGATGATGTCACTAATTTAAAAGTGTCATTTTAACATAGTCAGCTCTCAGAAAATTCCTTAAAGCAACATAAAAAGATCATCTGCGTAAATCATACTTTGTCTGAGGAATTTTTTAATTATCCACTGCTGTGTACTTATGCAACAGAATCTTCTTCATCCATAGTCACAAATGTACCTCTGTTGATGTGCTCGTTGGAAAATTCTCCAGGGCTTGCAATTGAAAGGGTGCTAGCAGCCAGCATCAATGATCTAAGTTCTGAAAATAAAAGACTGATTCTAACTACCAGGTAGAAATTACTTTATTCCTTTTCTGTCATTCATCATTAGCTGTTCAGGGGCATTTTTGCAAAAAATGGACACCGAAAAAAAAAGGAAAACATTCTTATTTGTATGCTGTTTTTGACCCAGCTTATTTACTTTCAAAATACCTTCTCTTAATTTCCTAAGTTATGTTAACTATCTACATTTAAAACCTAAATAAAATGTTACTTAAAAGTGTACAAACTATGAACAAACATTAAAAACAATAAGCTGAACGTATTTTTTTTACATAATTGTACTTTACCATAAGCCAATTTATGAATGCAGTGGTAAAGCATGAAACCATCCCAAGTAACAAGTATCAGATCAAGGTGGGAAAATCCTGTTTCTTTTTAAGAGAGATAAGTATCACAGAACATGCTCTCATGCAGATTAACCATATATGCGTACTGATATAAATACTCTTTTCAGGCACTTTGCGGACACGAAGGGGGAGGAGTTACTGCAAGTGTAGGAGTTTAATTATCTTGGAGGTTGTACTCATCAGTGAGAGTGATGATATCAGGAGATAAACTAATGGATACCATGGTATCTGTGGTACCATTACTGCAGTCATTGTATCAGAGGATAGATAATTAAAGAAAATTGTCTCAAATTACCAGTCAGTCTATATCCTCGTCCTCTCAAAAGTGTTGATTGCAGATATAAGTAGCACAGATGAGGTTATTTAGCAGGGTAGCTTTGAGGAACTCTGAGATGAGCCACTATCCTCCTAGCTTATAGGAGTCAGCTGAAGTGGAATGTTAACAGAGGTTCCTCACTAAAAGACTACAGGGTGTAAATAGCATGTCCCATGCAAACCACCTCAAAGCCCTATTACATATCCTGTCTCTCACAGGCTGTTCAAGTGAGATTTATGCCTGGCATACAAGGCATCATTGGACCTCACTATGATGGACTCCTGCATATCTGCAAAATAAACAGCACAAGAATTACCTTTTCTGAAGACCTAAACATTGTCTGTGATATAAATGGAACCTGTAGGAAAGATGGGTATGTATTTCAGAGACTACCATTTCTCTGGAACAGGCCCCCCATCCGTGTGAAGCAGAATTCCTCCCTAATCCAATTCAAGTGTAACTTGGGGAACTGGATGATAAATTGGGAATTCACCCTTGCTTTGGTACCTATGTCTCTGATGGTCACAGGCATCCTGTAAATATTTAATCTCCCAGGCTCCTATATGTAAATGTTCCATCTCATACACCTCAACTTATACTATGAAGATTACCAGAATTTATCAGAGATTTGGGATACATAGCTAGGCTTAAAAAAACGCAGAGGTCTTTAGCCTAGTACACACTAATGAGGCCTAGATACTTAATGAGGTTGTCCCCTGGACATCTGTTAAGGGAGATGTACCAGGCAGGCCCACTGGAAGTATGCCCTGAGCCAGATCAAGACATGCTAGAGAGATTTTATAATTCAGCTTGCAATGCCTAAGAGTAGTTGAGGATCCCATAGGATGAGATAAGGAATGTTGTTGGGTACAGGGACGTCTGTTGATTCTATCTCAGCTTTTTATTAAAACAGCTTTTACCAAACAATGTGTTTAGAAAATGGACAGGTGAATATACTAGAAGAAGGCATCATAGCATTTGAATGAATGCAATAACATGAAACTTAAAAGAAATCCAACAAGCATTAAACTGGGAAAATAATTTTTATCTAAAAAAATGCGCATACACAGACACATGCTCACATATACATAAACACACACACACTGAAACACACAGACTAACACACACACACACACACACACACACACACACACACACACACACACACACACACACACACACACACATCTTCAGGCACAGTCACTCAAGCTTTCATTTGATCCTCTCCATAAAAATGTCTTGCAGTAAAGCAGACCAAGTGCAGCCATAAAGGCGATCAACCATTGACCTATTCAAAGGTCAAAAGAAACCCTTAGATGAAAATCGAATCTCCTGAAACTCCATGAATTCAGTACAGAACCTAAAACATATCCTCACATACACACAGCTCCTAAAATTGAACAGATGAAAATAAAATAAATGCTGAATTATTCCTAATAAAAGGTAGATACTCAACCTCACATATAGGCTATACTCCACAAAGTGATCTAAAATTGTATATAACAAACATACAACTTGAAGACCTAACCATATCACACACATATTCAATAAAAACAAAAGTATTCAAAGAAGAATCACTAGAAAAAGTGCAGAAAAGTAATTATAAAAAACATAATTTATATTGGTATTGCATTTGCTGTGTTTCTTACGTAGCTAAGGTATCATGGCGCCATTTATTTGGTTTAAAAACTGATTCAGTTGAATTTTCAGCTACTGTTTTTTCACTTTCCCTTTCCCCATGTTGGTAAAACAGTAGAGCTTCTTGCATTTAATAAGGGAGTTGGGGGACTTTGCCCCCTGCAAAAATATTTGAAAGTCCTTTTTGAAATGAGTTTTTAACCATATAATATATGTCTACAGTATCAGAGCTAATCACATAATGAAAGTGTCGCATTATGCAGTGGATTTCCTTCTGTCTGTACATCTTGAAATTATACTTGTAATTTCTAAATTAGGGAGTAAAATTTCATATTATCTTTCCTATTACTGCAAAGTAAACACAGCCTACATCCAGTCTCAGATCACCAAAGTGGAAGCAATACAGCAGTCTTGGAAATTGTGACTTTGTAAAAAATAAATCCTAAAAATGTGTGTAAACACTTTTCTTCTGTTGTCTATGACAAAATGTTTGTTGCAATGAAAGAACACAGCCGGATATGTTACATAGGGAAAATGCTTCGATGTTTAGTCTGTACACCAAAATGGCAAACTAAGCAGTCAAGAAAGAATGGTGATAGTTTTGTTCTGGTTGTCAAACTCCTGGAAAGCACTCTGGTGGTACAAAACTTTGATGCTTAGGCAGAGGTTCAGCCCCCAACAGAGATATGAACATTTAAACCACGATCCTTGCTATACTTCCTTGAAGTAATTTTCCCATTAAGTAGTATTGTGGTAATGGAACTAGATAGTGTTAGAGGCATGAATTGCTTATTAGTGCATTGGCGTAAAAAGTAACATGCAATACCAGATGCATTCTGATTCATTCATACATCTGCTTACTATAAAATAAATTTAATAGCCGGGTAACATAGATCTCAACTCTCCAGATTTTTTATTCATATTTTTGGTGTGTTCGTCATAAAATTAGTTGTTTTCTGACAAATCATTGAGCATTGATGTTGCTAAATAATGACAGTCTTTTGAGTTTCAGACTTTACATCCTTCAGAAAATGCATGCTAACACAACACTTTTTCTAAGATTATAAAGGCGATCTTTTAAATTTGTTCCTAGAGATTGAGAGGTATGCCAGGTAGGCCTATTGTACGCTCATTCTCTTTCCACAGATGACTCCTGGAGTAACTTTTCCTTTAGTGGGGTACCCAGAATTGCACAGTGGAGGTTATGGAAATTAAGCACAGGACTGATGTTGGGTATTAGTCTAGTAACATATAGCTGTGAATCTCTACACTGAAATGCCAGACTATATAACTTCTAATTCATGGCTTACTGTAGACTTTCAAATGTAGTTTATAAACTGTTTCTTGATAAAGAAAATCATGTGCTGAAATAAAAAGCAACATTGAAAATTATTTATCAGTATGGCATTTTATGCAGGTCCAGGTAGTTACATAGCAATGCAATGGACAGTATAAGCAAAGGATCGTTGTCTTCAGTACTGCTCAGCCTTGACTACATCATTTATTTTCGAGAAAGAATTCCTCTAGCAGGATTTGTAGCATCTGTAAAGTTATATCTAGTATGCAGTACAGGAAACATACCTTGTCAAACATGAATTATACCTTGAAAACGAATTAACTTTCAAAAACATGCATGCTGATTGGACATAGTCATCAGTGTGCTCATTGAAACTGAACATTAGTCACACAAAAATACCATGTCAGTCATGCCATGAATGAAAGGAACACAAATCTGAAAATAAAAGCACCTGCCATATTCCCATTGCCAATAAGTGGGAAAACAGGAATCAAAAGTCCCATATGTCAAATAAAAAAACAGCATCCCACATGCACATAAAATAAGCTGCAGAACAGCATTACTTAACAGAAAACAGACAGCTCACTCACAGCACATATGGAGCAACAAAGCGTTATAACATAAACAGCAAGACGTGTGCACACTTGACTCAGTTAAAAAAGGTGTCAGAAAATGAATTTCAGCCACTGTACTGTAAATTAACTAAAACATACATTATATATATATATGAGCACTATATTTTTATTTATTTATTTTCCATGTGTTAACAAGAATAGTTCATCTGGGTGATAGTTCCCTTTCAGTGGAGTCCCATGAAGAAAAGCTCCATGTGCACATTACATGTGAAAAGAATAACAACAAAAGTTGTTGCACATAAAATAAAATAAAAGTGAATACGGACAATTCTTTAAAAAGTAAAACAAAAGGGTTATACCACACTAGTGTTACCACTAGAGTACATGCACAGGAATAGACCAAGAGTAAACAGAAAAAAAATGCTGTGATGTGAGATTATCAATGTACAGCATTAGTAAAAGCTAATTTAATTTAATTTGGTATAGATTAAGTAAATAAAAAATGTAAAAAAAGTCTTTGTGGAAGGGTAACGAGAAATGGGTCATGAGATGGGGAGACAAGGATGACATGAAAGAGAAAGGCAGGAAAGAAAATAAGGAGTGGGAAGAAGGGGTGTCAGATAATAGGGGGTCGTGGTTTACACGAAGGAGAGGTAGAAGGGTAAGTAAAATGAGGGATGAGGTATGAAAAGGAAGGGTTATAACGTGAATTATACTACTTAGAAAAAGCAAGAAGCGCAGTGTCATTGAAGATGATTTGTGATAAAAAAATCACTTGATACAGTAAAATGACTAATTTGCCAGGTGATAATACTTTAATTCATGTCAAAAGATTAAATGAATGCTGACCAACCATAAAAATAGAACACAACCCACGACAACAGTTAAAGGAACGACCAAAACCAAGCAGATAATCTTGTCAGAATCTTGTCAGCAACCAGTAACAAATAATCCAATATTCCAACAGTTCGAATAGTCTTTTATTGTATGATATTCTACAGAGTTTAGCACTTTCATTCACAGTGGAACTTCATCAGAACTCATTTGATAAAAAGCACAACACATTTAAATATCTTCTTGTTCAACAGTTAATAAACCACATGCCCTTTTCAACCAATAAAACTTATTTAAAATGTATTTAAAATTCAATTGTTTCAATTTAAGCACAGGAAGCAGGGACAAAGTGTCATTTAGCCCTTGGTGCTGAGTTGCATTTAGAATAATCTGCCACTTTAATTCCACCAAGTCTAAATGCTCATCAATCACGCTCCCTTGTGTATCCTTCACCACCTTTTCCACTACCATGAATTTAAAACTATGGGAAGAATTCATGTGAATGTGTCTATATAAAGCATTACTTGACTTACAGTTCTTAATATCAAAAGAATGCTCGTACATATGATCACACAACCTTCTCTTCATTTTGCCTATATAAAAACTTGAACAAAGGTTGCACACAGCAATATAGACTATGTTCTTCATCTCACAGTTGAATCTCCCATTATTATAATATGTGGTGTTTTTCACAATAAAATGATCATTACACAATATACTAGAACATTGCGAACATGTTCCACATCTCTTAGTACCATTCATTTGTACACTATTAACATTTTGAGAGTGCTTCCCTTCCAGTCTTTATTTGAAGGATACTCCTTTTCTAAAAACAAATGTTGGTTTGACACCCACTTTTTCTATCACCTTACTGTACACATCCACATCACTAGCAACTTGAACAGTGCAGTGAGGCAAGTGGCGGAGTCTCAGAATGCAGGAAATGGCAACATGTCATCAGAGAGTTATGGAAATGGCCAGGATGCCCCTTCAGAGAATGGTGAGATTTGCAGGTCCGAGTGAATCCACAACAAGGAGAAGGAGAGATATATCAATGGTCAGGAGGACCAATACAGACAAGAGGGAGCGAAGCCGAAGAAGCAGAAGCAATGGTATCAGAGGTAACTGTATCTATCATTGACGGCGGAAATTTTGGCTGTGGTCTTGTGCCATATAGCACTGTTTTCAACAGTGATACAGATTTTAAACTGTTTAATTATTCCCAGAAGAATTTGACTGTTGAGCATGCAAACTTATTGTCAAAGGGACTATCCTTTGTTCCTGTAAGGAGAGCGAATATTGTTGAAAGTATAGTCGACTTAAAGTTGTTTTGTCATAAAATGAATTTAGGTGTAATCATGGCTAACAATGCTGAGCATAACAATGTTTTGTATAAGCTGAGTGTATTTAACCTCCTACCCCTGCATAGTGTCATCCAGCAGTTTGAGAAAGTTTGCGAGATTGATGTACACAATATCTTGTGCAGAAAAAGTGAATATGAATTTGAACATTTAAACAATAGAGAAAAACAATTGTTTAAAGATATGTGTGATGACCATACTATCAGGGTGATGAAAACAGATAAGGGGGTGGTTTGATAGTAATGGATAAAATTGATTGTTTGAGCAGAATGAATCAAATGTTGGTTGCTGAAACATATGAGGAAGTGTCTGTGTGTGAAAGCAACATTGCTTATGCCAAAATTGATAGAGCACTGTTGGACATGGTTACTGATGGGCAAATTTCAAGTGAAGAATATAGGTATATGTTAATTGATAAACCAAAAATTGCCCAAATCTTTGGTATACCAAAAATTCATTCTGACTTAGCAAACCCTCTCTTTAGGCCCATCGTTGACGAATGAAGGTCCAAGACTAGTTCTATTGCTAGATTCTTGGACCTTAACTTGAAAAAGGGAGTGGGTTCTATCAAACAAGTATGCAGAGACTCTTGGGACTTTTTATCTAAGGTGGGTAAGGTTCCTTTTAGTCCTGTGGGGATATTTGTTACAATTGACGTTAAAAATCTTTTTTCGGTTATCCCCCATAGGGATGGTTTGGAATATATTGAGTCACAATTAACAAAACGTTTCAACATCACTAATTAGAGGATTAGTGCAATGGTTTGTTTGATTGAACTAGTCCTTAAACACAATTATATACATTCTGAAGTCCAATTCTATAGGCAAGCAATAGGAGTGGCAATGGGGGCGGCTTGTGCCCCCATGTTTGCCAATTATGTGATGGCCGAGTGGGAGGATAGATTCGTCCTGAATAGCCCATATGTAAAATCATGGGCGATTTATATTAGATATTCGGACGATATCTTCCTCTGATACAGTTGAAAGACTAGAAGAGTTTTTTGTTTATTTAGACAACAGTGTTGATTTTTTGTCCTTTTCCACCCATTTGGATTATGAAAGGATCCATTATTTGGATACTGAACTCACCAAGGACAAAATTGGGGGTAGGCTTGTATCGACTGTTTACAGCAAACCTTCCTTTTCTAACACCTATTTGCACTTCATCAGCTGACACCCACAACATCAAAAGAAGGCAGTGGTGAAGGGGCAGCTGGTGACGATGGCACGTATGGTCTCCAATATGGAGACTTTTATTGGTGAATGTGATAGGGTACTTGAAATGTTTATAAGAAGGGGTTATCCACCAGAGCTCCTGGTTGAGATTAAGAATGAGGTTGTGAGAAAAAAGCAAAATGGGGTATTTTTACCATTATTGGGCATTGATTATATGGTGTCGGTGGCCAGTAACAGAGTAGACAGAAATAGTAATACGAGTTGTATTTTTACTTATAGTTTGGATAGCGTAAGCATCAGAAATGTTATTGAAAAGAATTGGTGTATTATTACTAGTGATGTGGATGTGTACAGTAAGGTGATAGAAAAAGTGGGTGTCAAACCAACATTTGTTTTTAGAAAGGGAGTATCCTTCAAACAAAGATTGGAAGGGAAGCACTCTCAAAATGTTAATAGTGTACAAATGAATGGTACTAAGAGATGTGGAACATGTTTCGCAATGTTCTAGTATATTTGTGTAATGATCATTTTATTGTGAGAAACACCACATATTATATAAATGGGAGATTCAACTGTGAAACGACGAACGTATTCTATATTGCTGTGTGCAACTTTTGTTCAAGTTTTTATATAGGCAAAACGAAGATAAGGTTGCGTGATCATATGTACGAGCATTCTTTTGATATTAAGAACTGTAAGTCAAGTAATGCTTTATATAGACACATTCACATGAATTCTTCCCATAGTTTTAAATTCATGGTAGTGGAAAAGGTGGTGAAGGATGCACAAGGGAGCGTGGTTGATGAGCATTTAGACTTGGCAAAATTAAAGTGGCAGATTATTCTAAATGAAACTCAGCACCCAAGGCTAAATGACACTTTGTCCCTGCTCCCTGTGCTTAAATTGAAACAATTGAATTTTAAATCAATTTTAAATAAGTTTTATTGGTTGAAAAGGGCATGTGGTTTGTTATATTGAACAGGAAGGTATTTAAATGTGTTGTGCTTTTTATCAAATGAGTTCTGATGAAGTTCCAGTGTGAATGAAAGTGCTAAACACTGTGGAATATCATACAATAAAAGGCAATTCGAACTGTTGGAATATCGGATCTGACAAGATTCTCTGCTTGGTTTTGGTCATTCCTTTAACTGTTGTTGTGGGTTGTGTTCTATTTCCATGTCAAAAGATGTTAGAGTTAAGTTTATCTCAACATTCTATGGGAATGGAGTTCCAGAGATTTGTTATATGCACTGAGTATAGAGAGTCGTCATAAAGGTTAGGGAATTTGAAGGCAGTATCAGACTAAGGTGCAGTAATCTTTTGGATTATATTTTGTAAGAATCAGGTTAAGGCCTAGAAATTAATTTATTATGTACTTGAGCTATTGGAGTTAATAGAGAGCACTACAGTGGTGAGATCTATATGATGGCAAGAAACAATTGCATGGAAAAAAAATCCACAATACAACGTTGTTATTTTAAACACTTAAGTAACTTCTTCCTTTTAAACCAATTGCATTATACAGTAGCAATAATCCAGTTCAGAATGTTTTTTCTTTGATCACAAGGACTTCATCCACGTGACCCAACCATACCAGCTCTCGGCAAACCAAGTATTATTCATTTCTGGTTGAGGATTATTGCTAAACCAAGCTAATCCTTAGACTAAAATGACAATGTGAGATTTTGTGCAAACCTACATAGGTTCATTGTAATTACTAGGCAAGCAATCCAGGAGACCATTGAGAAGCCTAGCCCTATTTCCCAGTGTCCCCAAAGTACTGTCTGATTAACCAAAAATAAAAGCCTGTCACTGGGCAACACGTATTAGGGAAGCAATTTCATTCATGTACAATATTATGAACTTCATGAGATAAATGCAAGATGTTCATTCATTCATTCATTCAAATATTATCAAATCATAGTCACCTGACACTCACCAAGCAATGAAAATCTTCCATAGTAAAACAAACATTCATTTAACCTACCACACATAAAAGACATATATAAATATTGTAAATACAAATATTAAGTATATACCATTTTATAATGATCAATATATCATAATATAATAATTGTAAAATGCATAAAATATTATTATAAATATAAAATGCTATCATTCATCAAATCACATCCAAAAAAATACATTTTACTGGGGGAAGTTCATGATACAGTATAATTTAAATTAGCATACCATCTATTTTACTTTACTTAATTTTTTTGAAGCTTACTGAAAAAAATCTGTATTAATTAAAACTCCATATGTTACATATGTAATCAATAGTATTTGTAATCACTACTCTCTTACCTTTATCAGGTTTCATGATCCAAATACATCAGTCTTGAGACACTGTGTCATGCCCACAAAGTTTCTCAATTAAAGATACTGGAGGGGGGTTGATGGGTTAAACGTACTTAAATTCCCATCACCATCAAATAGTCGATTTAAATTCAGTTTTCTAGCAAGTAACCTCAGCTGTAATATTGTTTCAGCCGTGTCTTTTCCTATAAATGAGATAGTACTGGGAAGAAATGATTGTACATACAAGTAGAATTTGAAGTATTATATAACATATAGAGATGTTTAACTAAATCTATTTTTGGATGTGATTTGATGAACATTATTGCTGTATATTCATTATAAAAACGTATTTTAGAATTGTTATAATATATTAATTCTTATAAAATTTTTGTAGTTAATATCTGTATTTAAAGCATTTATATATGTGTTTTCTTTGTGGCAGGTTAAACAAATATCTGTTTTATTTTGTAAGTTTTTTATTGGTTGGTGAGTGTCAAGTGACTATAATGTGATGATATTTGAATGAATGACTGAATACCTTGCACTTACATGATGAAGTATGTAATATTGTATACTAATGAAAGTGTTTGTATTTCCTGGCATCTGGTGGCCAGTGACATGCTTTTGTGGTTTTAGATTTTATTTTCACATCAGTTTTGGTGTTGTTTCTTTTTACTGTCTAGTTAAGTTACTTGACCAAAGTCAGGCAGTAGGCAAATAAAAGTTAAGTTAGTCAAACCCTGTACCACAGGAAGCAGCTCATTAACAGCCTTAATCCTCTGCACTAACTGCCAGACACCAGAGAACTGAAGAGCATAGAAATGCAACACAAATTATGTAACAGTCAAATTAAGCTGTTTGTATGTGACAGTGTAGTATGTCGCTGTGTAGGCAAAAAACTGTACTATGGGATGAGACAAAATGTATTCTTAACAATATGAAAAAAAACCCACTAGAACCAGTTAGAAATTACAAGGCTTGTCTTCCCTGCCTCACCCTTTTTACCTGGATTATACAACTCCCACAACTTCAATGGGAAGGGGAAAACTCAGCAAAAAAATAAAATGCATTACTACTGTTATCATTTGGCCATTTTGGGGTAGAAAAAAGGTCAAATAATAATAATAATTATAAAAACAATAATCATAACAGCTTATTGTGTTGCTGCGGCACTGACTTGCATAGGACATAATGATAGGATACACATATCTTTCCACTTTTGGACCATGATCATTCCTTAACTGCACCTGATGCATTCTTATGAAGCCAAGCTGCTAAATGATGTAGAACAAATGTGGTTGTTTTGATCCTGACAGTGAAACCTACTGAAAACATTTTGTTTGTGGGGAAAAAAAGTGCAAATAACACTTAAGGAGAGACACTAAATGCAGTCAAGCTTCAAAACATTGATGTTGTAAGTAAGGCTTTTTGCTGTAGGCACTAGAAGTCTGTTTCCCTCACATATTTAAGATGTGTGAGTACATGATTGGAGCAGTGATCCAGAAAGAAAAATGCATATACAATGCAATCTGAATAATGTGTACCTGCTTAATATCGACATTATCATTGGTTGTTTAGCACTGACACCACTGTATAAATACACTGATGAAAACTTATGGGTCGTTCTTTTACAGTAAACCTTAAAAGAAGGTTATGCTGTAATAATTTAACTCCCATTCTCCTATATCTGGCTCCTGTTAATGCGACTTTCAGGCTCAATAATCACTTATGCACAAATTACTAAGTTAGTGAAAGGTATGAAGAAAACTGTGTTCTTTTATTGAGCTTTTAAGAAAATCTTAAATTGTATTTAAATTATTACTGGCTAAATAGTTTGTAACAATTCTTAATTCAAAACAGAATTAATATCTTTCTTATTATTAAATTGGTCAGTGAAAATTTAAATATTTAATTTATTTCATTTTTATTTTTACTTATTTACCCTTTTGTTGACAGGGTTAGTCCCAGTAGGCTAGTAATATCTTTTCGGGGGGGGGGGGGGTCCAAGGAGTTATTTATACTACTATTGGAAATTTGATAAAAGAGCACAAATGTTGCGAGTCCACAGTACTATTTAATGAATAAAAATAATAAAACAATGTTAAGCGCTTTCATTAACTAGTATGACTTCTTCAGAACAGAGTACCATTAAAAATTCAAATTTAAATACACATTACTACTTAGTCATTGGTTCTAATCCAACCAGTTCTGACAATGAAAAGTCACTGCTCATGAATATACAAATAGTCAATTGATTGAAACTGAAATATTTTTTACACAGTTGCAATTAAAACATAACTCAGAAACCTCTCTGACTACAAAGTATAAAATACAACAATCCATTACAATGTAAACTCATTACATAAAAAATGTATATGACTTTATATTGGATTATAATTTGAAAATTCCTACAATGTGCATTGATGTTATTAGACTAAATCTGCCGTTTCCTTAAGAATGGGCATTATGGTAATGTGCTCATTTAGTCCTGGTGGATAATCAGTGGCTAACCTTAGTTGCCATAGGAGCTCCTTTTTGTGTAGCACATTTTGCCAGTCTCCACCTCTCACTTTAACTGTTACAAATTCAAGTATGGCAAACTTAAAGCATGACAAATTAGTGCATGAAATACTGTGCTTATATAGGGCATTAGTATCTTTCTTATTTTTAATATCATAAAGGTGTTCATATATCCTGGTCTTAAACATTCTCTCTGTCTTCCCTATGTAAAACGAAGGACAGGTACCACGCCTAGCTATATATGCTAGTTTACTGGAACAGCAATTGCCACTTTTTAAGAAAACATGACTTTTATTCTGGTTATCAATGGCAATAGAGCTGTCTTGCAGTATATAGGAACAATAGGAGCATCTACCACAAGGTTTACTTCCACCCTTTTCTCCTGCATATTTTTGGAGGCAAGGTAACACAGCAGTACAACGGCCACCCTAAGTGGTAGATTTTGTAGATCCAATACAGTGTAAACATAACATCCAATATACCTTAAATGGCTTCAACATATATAATTATTCTGAGGTTCCTATTACTAAAGAAATTTTTTCTTTATTTTCCAAAGGGTTTAAATTTGTTCCAACTAAAATACCTGACATAGCTACAGTCATGGTTGATTTACAGTTATATCTGAGGAAACTAAATTTGAACATCATGTTTTCAGATAAAACAACTAGAGCTGAACTGAAAGACATTCCCAAAAGAAGTAGTATATTCAATCCTCCATTACATCCATGAGTTACTGCTTATGAAAAGCTGGTTAAGGAGAATTTATACAAAACATGGGGAGAGAAGAGGGGACTATTTGCCAACTTAAATTTTGAGGAAAGGAATCTTTTAAAGACCTTAAAAGAAGATAAGGGAATAAGAATTATGACACCTGATAAAGGTGGTGGGGTGGTCTTATATAGTTCAGCGGACTATACTAATAATATGCAAAACATTTTATTCAATGTAGACAACTATTCTTTATGTTCCAAAAATGAAATACATATTTCATATCGTAGACTAAATAGTTATTTGTATGAATATTTAATGGACCAGAGAATATCAAAGGATGACTATGATTTTCTCTTAAACAAACATCCTAAGATTCAGGTCCTTTTTGGAATACCTAAGATACAGAAGAACTTGGAAAAGCCACCTTTCAGGCCTACTGAAGCAGCTGCAGGTTCTAAAACACATAACCTAGCAGTATATGTAGATAAAAAATTAAAGCATATTATGAATAAATTCCCCCATTTATTAAAGGATTCCTGGGATTTTTTAGGACAAATTAAGAAGGATTTATGGTCTCCTGATTGTTTTTTTTCTAACTATAAATGTTCAGGACCTTTTTTCATGTATTCCGAAAACAGAAGGTTTATGTTTTTTTGAACAAGTACTCTTTACTTATTCATCCATGACTACAGTTGAAGTTTTACTTGTATGTGAATTAATGAATCTTATATTAGAGAATAATTATATACATTTTGAAGGGGAATACTTTCAACAACTCAAAAGGGTTGCCATGGGTGCTGCTTGCGCCCCTTTGTATGCTAATTTAGTTCTCCTGGGTTGGGAAATGAAACATATTTTTTTAAAGTGAATTATTTTCATCTAATGTTATATATTATGGTAAATTTTTGGATGATATTTTTATTTTGTGGAATGGAGGTTCAGAACAAATATCTGAGTTTATCCAGTATTTGAATAAAACTACAGAATATTTAAAATTTACCTTCCAGTTTGACAAACAATAAATTAATTTCTTGTATACTAAAATAATCAAAGCCCAGGATGGGTATATTTCCAAAATCTACCGTAAAAATACTTTTTGTAACAGCTATTTACATTATAATAGTCATCACCCAATTCATCAGAAAAAAAGTATCATAAAAAGCCAGGCTATAAGAATAGCCAGAATGACAACTATGAGAAATGATGTGATAACAGAGTTTAAAAATTTAAGGGATATGTTCCTAGAGAGAGGCTATCCTGGACATTTTATTGACCCTATACTTACAGATGTTCTTAGTAAATGGGGTGATACTTATA